>NW_006400558.1:0-7411 GCF_000299155.1 Elephantulus edwardii | reverse complement strand
CTGATCATATGGAGATTTTTGAAAGTATTTCTTTGAGTTTATTACATTTAATTTGTTTGTGTATAAAGGATGCTCATCTAGATGGTAACATAATTATGATAAAAACAAAAGGGGGGAAATATGGGAAGCCAATACTAAATATTTGTAATAAACTGAATGCTATTTAAAAAAAAAAGAAAATTAAATGGCACAGCCAGCCAACTTGACCTTGTGAGTGTATTCTGAACAGTGCACCCAACCAAAACTCAATCCATTTTCTTCTCAAGTGAACATGGTACATTCTCCAGAATTGATCACATACTAACACACAAAGCAAGCCTCAACAAACTAAAAACACCTTTGAAATTAAAAAAATAAAGTATCTTCTCAGATCACAATGCCATAAAACTAGAAATTAACTGGGAGAAGATAAAGCTTATAAAGCCATCAACGTGGAAGGTAAATAACACCCTGGTAGAACACAATTGGGTTATGGAAGAAATAAAGAATGAAGTAAAAAGTTCCTTGAAACAAATGATAATGAAAAGACAAACATACCAAAACCTCTGAGATGCAGCTAAGGCAGTCCTTAGGGGCCAGTTCATAGAAGTAGGCAAACACATTAAAAATGAAGAAAGAAGCAAAATAAATGATCTAGTGCAACACATTCCTCAAATAGAAGAACAAAAATCTAACCCAATAGCCTCTAGAAGAAAAGAAATTATAAGAAGTGAAATAAATGAGATAGAAAACAGAAAAACAATTGAAACCATCAATAAGACCAGGAGCTGGGTTTTCAAAAGTATCAATAAAATTGACAAACTGTTGGCAAACTTAACAAAAAGTGAAAAAGAAGACACAAATAACTCAATAAAGGAATGGCAGAAGTGACATCACAACAGAATCAGAGGGAATGAAATCTGTAATATTACAAAAAGCTATATTCAAATAAATGTGAAAACATAGAGGAAATGGAGAAATTCCTGAAACTCATTCCTTACCAAGATTGACGCAGTCAGTTGTTGTTGTTAAGTGCCATAGAGTCGTAGATGACCCAGAGTAACCCTGTGAAAGAAAGTCTTGAATGCAAAACTTTTACCTTTTCTCCAAGTTGATAGAGTTTCCAGAGGCAGGCTTTTTTTGGAAGTGGATGCTGCTCCTTCTTCCAAGCCTGTTTTATTTGGGAAGTCTACAAAAACCAGGCCCAAGGGCCCAAAAGCCTTTTTTTTAAATGTGAGGCCAAATCCAGTCAGCTCACAGCCTATAGTGAATAAGAGTCACTCCCTAGTCTCAACCCCAAAGCAGAAAACCCACCTTTGAAGAATCTGGCCATTCTGCTCATCTTTCCATCCTGGAAATTGCCCCTCTCTGGCAGCCAGAAGCCTTTTTAAAGGTGAGGCCAAATCTGATCAGCTCACAGCCTATTGTAGAATACCTGAAAAAAAGAAATTTAGTAGGTCGAGTAGGTCATAAAAAGACTCCTCCCCATCCCCCCAAAAAAGTCCTGGACAAGATGGCTTCACAGTTGAATTATACTAAACATTCAGAAGATTTGTCACTGATTCTGTGTAAGTTATTTCAAAAATATAGAAAAAGAAGGAACACTTACAGAGACATTCTATGAAGCAAGCATAATCCTAATACTAAAACCAGAAAAAGATATTACCAAAAAAGAAAACTACAGACCAATATCTCTCCTGAACATATATGCAAAAATCCTGAATGAAATCTTAGGCAATAGTATCCAAAAACACATTACAAAAAATTGATCATGACCAAGTGGGATTCATAAGAGTGATGCAAGGGTGGTTCAGCATAAGAAAAACAGTCAATGTAATTCACCACATTAACAAAACAAATAACAAGAACCATATGATCCTAGGAATTGATGCAGATAAGATATTCAGCAAAATTGAAATAGAATGGAATTTCTCCAACCTAGTAAAAAATATATATGCAAAACCAAGAGCTAATATAATTATGAATGGACAAGACTAAAGCATTTTCTTTACAAACAGGGACCAGACAAGAACGTCCATTGTCACCATTTCTATTCAATATTGTATTGGAAGTACTTACTAGAGTAATACAACAAGAGAAGGTAATGAAAGGCATCCTGATTGGCAAAGAGATAGTTAAACTGTCACTCTATGCAGATTATATGATAATGTACACAGAAAACCCCAAGGACTTGACCAAAAAGAAAAAAAAAAACCAAACAAAAAAAAACAAAACAACTGTGAGAGTTAGTAGATCAATTTAGCAGAATGCCAGGGTACAAGATCAATATCCAAAAATCAGTGGGATTTCTCTACCAGTAATAAAGAGAACTCAGAGAAGTTCTTACTCATTGCTAATGTGAATATAAAAGTACCACTACTATGGAAGGCTGTCTGGCACTTTCTCAAAAAGTTGGAACTAGATATATGATTAGACCCAGTAATACTACTACTGGGAATATACCCTAAAGAAACCAGAGCCACAACTCAAACAGATGTATGTCCATTAATGTTTATTCACAATAGCAAAAAAGGTTGAAGCAACCAAAGTGCCCATAAACAAGCAAATGGATAGAAAAACTATGGTACAATCACACATTGGAATACAATGCAATGTTGAAAACAAATGAACTCATAAAACATTACACCACATAGTGGAGCCTAGAGGACATTATGTTGAGTGAAATATTTCAGTTATAAAAGAACAAATACATCATAACACTGCTGCTACAAAATAGGACAGACATGGGGAAAGTGTTGGGGAAAGAGTGGCTAGATAATGAACACTGTAATATAATTAGATATTACACGTATGACAACAATCTGGAACAAGGGATGCACTGTTGTTTGGGTTGTGTGACTGAGAGCTGACCTTCCCAAGCAGGAAGTAAAGCTATCTACTGGACAGGGAAATTGAACCTCAGGACCTTACTACACAGCACATGTGCACCATTCCATCATAACTGATGTCTCTTGACCCAGAAGCCTCTGCAACAGCTATATCTTGAAGATACAGCTGTGTATGCACTCAATTATCATAACTCTTCCTATATAAATAATTTCCAAGAATTCCCAACTTTCCTTTATAAATAAATATGAAACCGCTTTTCATCTAAATCTTCCTAAGCCCAAGCAATTGTTTTGTAGCGAGTCATGTTGCATAGTCCCTCTAAATCCTCTTTTACAAAGAAGTTTTACTTTACAAAGTTATTTTCCAAAACAAATGTCTTTCTTTGCTAGCTTAGAAAAACTTGGACCCCTGCTTAATGATTCTTACTAGTACGAAGAAAAACCTAAATTTAAGAAGTACACTGGAGACATTTTCTTGGCAACCACATTTAAGGGGTTCATTTAAGGAATAGTGCAGCTACAGGATCTTATCATAACCTGGAAATTGTTTAGAAGATTCTCAAAGTGAGTCAGAAAATCCTGTTTTAAGATAAGTTTTCAATATGTTCCTTTTCCATTCTTTTTTTTCAGTACATTCCTTTCCATAATGGTAGGTATGATTGTTACCAGAAAAAAAATATGGTTCTGTCATCTAGTGTCAAGAAAAAGCAATCTAGGGAACAGGAAATGCAGAAGTTTTACTGTATTTGCTAACATAGAGGAGACAGGAGATATAAACTCCCCAAATGTGTCTCTGTAAGGAAAGGTTCTGAAGAGCTATTTATGGGCTCAGTTAAGGACACAGAGACTGATGTTTAGCACTTTTAGAAGAGAAAGGTAGTTATCTTTAGAAAAGTTGTTGTTGTTATTGTTTTTATGTGTCATTGAGTCAGAACTGACTCATTGATGACTCTCTAGCTTATTTTCAGAGACTAGATTATGCAAAACAGTAGGCTCCATATGGTGTCTTTCTCATTAGATACTGAGTCATCACAGGACACATACTGTCGGTTTCCATCTTTCAAGATGGCTATCCTCTAGAATGTCATACAGAGGTCACTCAAATGACAGCTAAAAGCTCATGCCATTGAGTTGACTATAACTCATAGCTATCCTATGAACAACAGATTTGAACACTGCTTTATCCTCACCATTTCTGATACCCTTTGTTACAGTCACTGTCTCAGCATGTCCCTCCTGACAACATCCCCAAAGTATGTGAGATGAAGTTTCACCATCTTCACCTTGAAGTACCACACTTTGTTCAAGACATACTTGGTTTTTCTTTTGACAGCACATGGGATATTCAGTAGTCCTCTCCAACACTATAATTCAAAGGCATTGATTCTTCTGTCATTCTTATCCATTGTTCAACTTTCAGATGTATAAGAGACAATTGAAAAGATCATGCCTTGAATCAGGTGCACCTTAGTCTTTAAACTGATATCCTTACTCTTTAGCACTTTGGATAGGTCCTTGATAGCAGATTTGTCTTGATGATTTGATATGCAAAGTGTCTTTTGATTTCTTGACTGTTGTTACCATGAGTGTTGATTGTGGATTCAAGTAAAATGAAATCTTTGACAACTTTAATCTTTTATCCACCTATCATGATATTGGTTCAGTGGGAAGGATTTTTGTTTTCTTGATGTTGAGATGTAACCCATATCGAAAGCTTTATAGTCATTGATCTTCTTCAATAAGTTCTTTAAGTATTCTTCATTTTCTGTAAGCAAGGTGTGTCATTTGTATAAAACAGGTTTTTGATAAGTCTTCTTCCAATCCTGATGCCACAATCTTCCTCATGTAATCTACATTCTTTATTCTTTAATTATCAGCATACAGAGTGAGTGGGTATGAAGAATGAAAATAAAACTGACTGACACCTTTTCTGATTTAAAACCATTTAATAATAACTAAGGATGATAGAAGGAGAATTGATACCTTTGAGTCATGGTGATGAAGAAGAGTATTTTATTTTCCAAGCACTGCTTGGAGAACAAACAGGTTCATCCTGAAGAGGGAAGGACCAGACTGCTCCTTGGAGTTAAGGATTCTGAAGCTTCATCTGACATACTCTGGACATGTTGAAAGGTAGCACCAGTCCTTGGAGAGGGACATCATGCTTGGGAGGGTGGGGGGACAGGGCAAGAAGGGAAGACCCTCAATGAGATGGATTGATTCAGTGACCGGGGTACTGGGGGTCATGTATCAGAGACAATATGATTGGGACAGGATAGAGCAGGGTTTAGGGCTGTTGTACATAGGGTTTCTATGAGTCGCAGGTGACTCGACAGCATATAACAACAACAATAACAGTGTTTCCTTGTTATCTTCAAACAATAGCTTCTTGGTCTGTCTAGGTTTTATGTGAGCAGAATTCATTGTTCTGGGATTCCTATTTTTCTCAGTGTTAATCATAATTTGTTATGATTCACACAGTCTTTGCAAAGTCAACAAAACACAAATAAACATCTTCCTGGTGTTCTTTGCTTTCAGCCAAGATCCATATGACATCAGGAATAATAGTCCTTATGCCACAATCTCTTCTGAATTCAGCTTGAATTTCTGGCAATTCTCTCTTGATTTACTGGTCAGCCATTTTATAGTGATCTTCAGCAAGGTTTTAGTTGCATGTGGGAGTAATGATATTGTTCAGCAATTTTTACGTTTTGTTGAATCACCTTTTATTTTTTAGGTAATGGAAACAACTATAGATCTCTTCTAGTCAGTTGCATAGGTAGCAGTCTAGCAAATATCTTGGCTTAAACTACTGCATTTCTGTGTTAAAACACCTTAATTGGTAATCCATTAATTGCTTATTTTTTGCCAGTTCTTTTAGTTCAGTTTGAAAGTATTGCTTCATTGCTGTGCTCATACTTCATTATAATTGATCATAGGCTACTTCTTGAAATGGTTCAATGTTGACCAATATTTTTTGGTACACTTACTCTGTCTTCCCTCCATCTTTTTGGATGCTGCTTTTATCATTCAAGATTTTGTCCATAGAATGCTTCAGTATTGCAATATGAGCCTTTTTTTAAGGGAAAAATCTAGGTGTTTGGTGTTGTTATTTAATTTTTAAACTTGTTCTTGCATTGGTTTGGGTTTTGTTGGTTTGTTTCTCTCACTCTCTCTGTGTGTGTGTGTGTGTGTGTGTGTGTGTGTGAGTGTTGTTGTTTCTGTTTAAGGAAAACTCTTAGTAGAGTTAGAGGTTGTTAAGGGGAAACACCTAAATGTGATTACTTATTTAAAGTATGTTCCTGGTCCTTGCAATGCCTGCATTAGCTAATTGATGATATATCTGGTCTGAACCATGTCCAAGGAGAAAGGACTTAGATTCAGCACATTATGTAAAAGGAAAAAATTAAAGTCTGTGATTCAGAGAAAACCTAGCAGTAACTCAGATAAAGTTTTCTTAAAAAACAGTTTTTCTTCTTTTCCACGGAAAAGGTTATCCTTGATTCAAGGTCAGAAAGTTCCGTTTACATACGAGAGAAACATAGCTCTAGATATCAGGGTGAAGAGACAAAACAGAATATTTAAAGGTTTAAATTGTCCTGTCAATGGCGGTGTACTAGTGGCATAGTATATAAGCAGTTTTGCTGCCAGCTCAAAGAAAGGTGGTTCAAATCCACTATCAGCTCTATGTGGGAAAAAAAATGGGTAATTTCTCCTAAGCAGAAGACTGGATTTGGGGTTGCCTGTAAGAAGCTGCATTGCAATTGCCAAGGCATTTAGTTCAAAATCACCAACTTCTCAGTGGAAGAAAGATGGGCAATTTCCTCCCATGCATTCTACCTCTGAAAACTCTCTGGAGGGTCAGTTATGCATCATTTCTGACTCGACAGCACACAACAACAAGATCAACAACACAGGTCAGAATTTCTGCTGCACAGAGTGGTGACTGAAGCTCCAAGGTGTGAGCTAGGATGCAGTAGCATCTCTTCTGCGTGTGTTGAGGGTGTATCAAGGGATGGGGCACCCAGTCTGGATCAGAGTTTCTTGTTGGCCTCAGAGGTGCATAGTCTAGTCAGTCTGGCTAATGATATGGTCTTTGTCAGTCTAGGGGATGTGTGTAGGTAGAGTATTCTTTCATAGATGGTCAGCATATGAATAACAGAGGACTCAGGAGTGGCATCTGCTTCCTAAACAACGTGCCTCTGGAAACTCCAAGAATTTTTATAAATGTTGATAGTTATAGAAAGTCTTCAGGCCTTTTCTTCAGAGGTCTCTATGAGTCGTGCTTGACTCGAAGGCAGTAAACAACCACAACAATAACAACATTACTAGATATAGAGCTTGTAGCTGAGGCAGTTGGAAGATGTTAAAATATTAGGAGAAATAGCTTTAAGTGCCACTAATAATTAGAATATAGAATGTATGAAGGAAAACTAGAAGTTGTTAAAAGTCAAATGAAACAATAAAGATTGGTTTGTACATTTGTGAAATTTGGACAACAAATAAGGAAAACCAAAGAAAAATTGATGCCTTTGAATTGTGGTTTTGGAGAAGGTAACATAGACTATAGAATACAGCATAGA
>NW_006400557.1:19688-20477 GCF_000299155.1 Elephantulus edwardii | reverse complement strand
CTAACAATTTTATTATTGTTATATGAAATATACTGTGTCCTAGTACTGCCTTGTTTAAAGTCTGTAGCTGTGCTTTCCTTTTTTCTTAGAAAATACTGTGATATTTTGATTTGATACTCTTTTAAAGCCTAGGTGTTTGATTTCTTTTATATTTATAAAGGAAATAATTTATGTGATTATTTTTGTAGGTGATAATTGTAAACATTTGAGCAATATATGAAAGTTATAAAAAATAAAATAAAACCACACATACTACTACTTAGAGAATAATTATTATTAAAAGTTACATTTATTAATTGGACATATCACCAGGCTTTGTGGATTCAAACCTCCAGCCTATTATTTAGGAGCTGAACCATTAACCATTGCTCCTTAACCAAAACCAAGGCTATTGCTGCCAAGTCAGTTGTGACAATTACAAATTAGGAACTTAAACTCTTAGGACTTAATAAATGAATGTTGCTGTTTATTCTTTAGAGTTCAATAATAAATATTTTGCCATATTGTCTAACAGAGAAGTTGTGGTATGGGACCCTCAGCAAGACAGGAGAATGCATCTGGACTTGGCTGTTGTTGGACATCATGGTTTTGTTTCATCTTTGCCAATTCCCCCCCCATTCATTCATTGTTGCACTTTTCTCCCTGTCCACCCCTTCCTCCCCCCAATTCCCTCTTCTCTTTGAAAAGTCAAAGAAATATTCTTTCATTGTTATACAATCCCTCCCCCCAACTCCACTCCGCTATGCAGCCTTCATTCTGGACTCCTGTCATGACAATAATACCTAATCA
>NW_006400557.1:15972-19588 GCF_000299155.1 Elephantulus edwardii | reverse complement strand
TGGACTCCTGTCATGACAATAATACCTAATCACATATCCCTTTTAAACAGTTTTCTCCCTCATCTGTTTCAATGCAATATACATTATTTATCCCATCTTTCTCAGGCTTCCCGCAACACTGATGTCAGTCCTGTTTTACAACAGTGGCACTACGCAGTATTTGTTCTTTTGTGACCGAGATAGTTCACTTAGCATAATGTCCTCCAGGAATAATATTGCATGAGTTCCTTGTTTTTCAGTGCAGTGTAGTATTCCGTCGTGTGAATATACCACAGCTTCTCTATCCATTCGTTTGTTGATGGGCACTTGGGTTGTTTCCAACTCCTTGCTATTGTGAACAAAGCCGCGATGAACATAGGTGTGCACATCTTTGCCAATTTTATAAACAAAAATTGTTAACTTATATTACATCTTTAATGTATACTTGATTTGTATAACTTAACACAGTGTTACTTTCTTTGATACCTTAAACATTGGTTTAAAAAAAGAAGTAAAATGGAATAAAATTTATATAAAAATAGCTTAGTATCATTTTAGTCACATCAATATTGTATTAATTTCTGAAATGTTAAATAGCAAGGAAAATTGTAAAGGATCTGCTTTTCCCAGTTTGTATTGTCCTGTATATAAGACTGGTAGAAATAGTTAACTTGTTCACCTTCAATTTTTTTTTGCTGCAAGTAGCATTCATTCCTGAAGGTTGTTGGTCATAATCCCAAACCAGACCTACTGCTCTAGAGTTGATTGTGTTACATCGTGGCACTTGTAGGACAAAATAGAGGGTTTCCCAGGATGTAAATCTTTATAGAAATGTACTGCTTCATCTTTTACCTACAGAGCTGCAAGTGGGTTTGAACTGACAGCCTTTAGGTTAACAGCTGAACATTTAAACACCGTGCCATTTAGTTACTAAGAATTATCTTCATCTTTGCCCTCCCCCCCAAAAAAAATCTATGTTAAAGGATTTCATAACCAAAATAACACATTATTGTGGTATCAAAATCAGACACAGTGTTTAATAAAGAGCTCCTTGGCTTTGTTGTTTGTTGTTAGGTGATATTGAATCGGCTCTAGTATTGATCCCATGCACAACTGAATGAAACACTGCTCTGGCCTATGCCGCCTTGAGACTGCTAAGGCTAAGCTCATTGTTAAAAGCACTCTGTCAGTCCATCTCATTCATGGTTGGGCTTCCTTTCCTTCACTGAACTCTGATTTTCCAAGCTTGATGTCCGTCTGTAGGCATTGGCCCATCTTGACATGCTCGAAGTGTGTGAGGCAAAGTTTTACTATTTTGTCTTCTAAGGAGCACTCTGGTTTCAGTTATGTTTGTCTTTGGGCATTTTATAGTATGTATTTGATACTCTTCATCACTACCACAACTTAAAGACATCAGTTCATCTTTGTTATTCCTTGTTTATTTTCAAACTTTCACATGCATATGAAGCATTTAAAAATAAAATGACTTAGGTCAGGTATACCTGACAAATGCACAGCCTTGATCTTTAGTACTTTAAAGAGTTCTTGGTAGCAGGTTTGCCCAATGCAGTACACTGTTTTGAGTTCCTGACTGTTGCTTCTGTGTTGATTATAGATCCAAGCAAAATGAAGTAATTGACAATTTCAGTCTTTTTTCATATATCTTTGTACTGCTTATTGGTCTGTTTGTGAGGATTTTTGTTTTGAAAGCTACATATAGTCTCTGATTTTCAGTAAGTCCTTCAAATCCTGTTCTCTTTCTGCAATCAAGGTTGTGTCTTCTGCCTGTCATGGATGCTGATTCCATTACTGATGCCATATTCTTCAGTTTATCTTACTAGACTATGAGGGTCATAATAAATTGTGGATAACATTAATAAGAAATTGAATTCTGGAACACTTAATTGTACTTCTGCAGAGTGTATACATTCACTGAGAAGCGCTTGTTGGACCAGAACAAGGGATACTGCATGATATAACTTGTTTTAAATGAATTTACATTTTACATGTTAATTAAAGACCTTTCCTATTTATTTGTATGAGGAAAGAACTCAGAGGACTCCTATTAGGAATTTTTTTATTGACTTGATTTTATTGTCTATTTTATCATATAAAACGTAATTTTTCTTTTATGTTTTAAAATCATTATCGTTTATAAGTTAAGAAAATGTGATCTATTTTGATCTTCAGACTAGGTTCCCCTTTCAGAAACCTAAGGTGGTCTCTTTTTTATTAACTAACAGGTCTCTGTCAACAGTACATTAAAGTTTAGGTTGCATTTAGAAGAGGCTGTAGCACCAGGGATATCATTGCTGATATCAGGTGAACCTTGGTTGAAAGCACAGATTACCAGAAGAATGTTTGTTTGTGTTTTATTGAGTGTGCAGAGGCATTTGAAAGTATGGATCTTAACAGACTATGACTAACATTGAGGAGAATGGGAGTTCTAGAACACTTAAATATTCTTCTGTGAAATCTGTGCCAAGATTATGAAGTGATTGTCCGAACAGAGCAAGGGAACACTGCATGGTTTAAAATCAGTAAATACATGTCAAGGCTATATCCTTTCTCCGTACCTACTCAGTCTGTATGTTGAGTAAATAATTAAGAGAGGCTGGACTTTATAAAGAAGAATTGCAAGATTGTAGAAAGGTGCATAAACAATCTGCTTTATGCAGATGACACACCTTGCTTGCTGAAAGCGAGGAGGACCTGCATAACTTGTCAGTGTGGATTACATCTCAATATCTAGAAAACAAAATTCCTCACCACTATCAGGAGAAGTATAGCATTGGGAAAGTATGCTGCCAGAGATAATTCCAAAGTCCTGAAAAATGGTGATGTCAGTTTAAAGACTTAAGGTGTGCCTGATTCAAACCATACGTGCTATGCAAATGAGAGTTGGACAGTGAATAACGATGACAGGAGAAAAATCGATGCATTTGAGTTGTGAGGCTGAAGAAGAGGGCTGAATAAGTCCATTGACTGCTGAAAGAACAAATAGATAAGTCTTAGAGAAAGTGCAACCAAAATGCTCCTTAGAGGCAGGGATGGTGAAGCTTTGTCTTACATACTTTGGACATGTTGTTAGGAGAGGCTATTTCTTTGAAAAAGGCATTATAGTTGATAAGGTGGAGGGGTCAGCGAAGGAGAGGAAAGACCCTCAGTGAGATAGATTGATACATTGTCTGTGGCAGTGGGCTCCTATGGGTGGGATGATAAAAATGGCATACAGAATAGGACAGGGTTCACATCTGTTCATTGAATCACTGTGAATCAGGGCAGTCTCTTTTATGAACTCAGGATTAATAGTTATTTTCATTTTGCTAATTGCCTTTTATCTTCTGTTAGATATTCTATATTTGAGCAACTTACGAAATGAAGTGGCTGTTCTTTACCTTCAACCTTATTTTATTTTACCCAACCTAATTTTTATACTCATGATGTTATTGTTAGCCTATATCAGTTGATTTTATCAAGTCATAATAGCAAAAGGCAGCACGGGATGACAAAGCAAAATATTACAATGAAATGTGCAAGGAGTTGGAGTCGGAAAATCAGAAGGGCCGAACTCGCTCAGCATATCTTAAGCTCAAGGAATTGAAGAACAAATTCAAACCTCAAGTTGCTATAATCA
>NW_006400557.1:6980-14385 GCF_000299155.1 Elephantulus edwardii | reverse complement strand
TGGATTGATTCAGTGACTGGGATAATTGGGATGGGAGTGTCAGAGACAGTGCGATTGGCACAGGACAGAGCAGAGTTTAGGGCTGTTGTACATAGGCTCGCTGTGAATCGCAAGCGACTTGACAGCACATAAGAACTGCAACAACAACAATAGCAACCATATATGCAGTACATTCAAATGTTTCCCTGTCCTGAGCCATTCTTCTAATTTTTGCCACACTCAACCCTATGGTTGCAGTCACTCTGTCAGTCTGTCTCACTGACGTTTTCCTCTCTTTTTGTTAACCCTCTACTTTGCCAGTAATGATGTCTTTTTCCAAGGACCAATGTTTTCTGTTCCTTCAAGGAGCAAACACCCTGATTGAACTTCCTCCAAGACAGATTTGTTATTTTGATAGTCCATTCAGTACTCTTGACCAACACCACAATTCAAAGGCATTTCTTTGGTCTTCCTTACTCATTGTCCAACTTTCGTATACCTACAAAGCAATTGGAAAAGACCATGGGTTGGATCAGACACACTTTAGTCTTTCAACTGACATCCTTGCTATAGAAATTTTTATAACTAAATTTTACTTTCATTTGAAAGGTCATATATGCAAAATTGAGAACTAAAGTGTACACTAGGAAGTCTTTGTTTTAAAAGTATAAACCCTAAAACTCATACAGTATACTTAAGAAAAATCTTCCGAAGCTTCCAGTAGCTTAGTCATCTGATCCGTATAACTTTCTTAACAGGTATGGCAATGTTATGAGGTGCTGTTGCATTGTCTATGTGTCATAGTGACTATAAGAACAACAGATTTTGCAATCCTAGAGGTGCACGGTTCAAATCTACCAGATGCTCTGCTGGAGAAGGAGGAACAATTTTCTCTTGTACCAGTCAGATTTGATTTGATGGTACACACACACACACACACACACACACACACTCAAAATAAATTTTTTTTAAAAAAAAGAACAACACATTTGAAGCCTGCCCTTTACTATGCCATCCTCATCATCTCTGATATACTTGAGCCCATTGCTGCAGTCACTGTGTCAGTCCATCTTGTTGAGGGTCTTCCTCTCTTTTTACTGACCCTACTCCTATCCCAGTATGATGTCTTTTTCCAAGGACTAGTCCCTCCTCACAACATGCCCAAAGTATGCGAAATGAAGTTTCACCATCCTTGCCTCTAAGGAGCATTCTGGCTGCAGTTTCTCTAAAACGTTTGTACTTCTGGCAGTCCATTGGATATTCAGTTATAGTCTATAGCACATTAAAAGGGAAAACCAGGGAAGAAGATACTGATAAAAACGAGAGAACAGCAGTAGCAAGAAGCAGCTTTTAAAGGAAAGTGAAATGTATGCTCTTGAAACTTATTAGCTTGAGATCATTAAGTGAGGAGCATTGGCTTTTTTTTTTTTTAGCATTGGCTTTTTAACATACTTAACAAGGGCTTGGGGTCATAACTCTCCCCCTGCCCCTGAACAGCAATGATTATTTATTCTCAGTTACCCAAAAAGGTTAAACTCCTAAAATTTTGTGTGTTTGGCTACATATGATTGAGTGTATAAGAAAATCCTATAAAATTCTAAAACTGGCTGACTCTGAGAGGAATGGGAATCCCAGAACACTTGGTCATGCTGGTGGGAAGCCTATACTTGGACCAGGAGGCAGTCGTTAGAGCAGGGAAACACTGCAGGGTTCAAAATTCGGAAGGGTGTGCAGGAGGGATGTGTCCTATCTCCATACCTTTTCAACCTATATGCAGAACAGATTATCTGGGAGGCTGTGCTCTATGAGAAGTGTGGCATCAGGATTGGTGGAAGATTCATCAATAGTCTGTGTTATGTAGATGATACAACCCTGCTTGCTGAAACTGAGGAGGACCTGAAGTGCTTGCTGCAGAGGGTCCTTGGAGAAGGACATCATGCTTGGAAGGGTAGAGGGACAGTGCAGGAGGTGAAGACCTTCTATGAGGTGGATTGATTCAGTGACTGGGGCAGTGGGGGTGGATGTGTTGGAGACAGTGAAATTGGCACGGGACAGAACAGGGTTTAGGACTGTTGTACATAGAGTCGCTATGAGTCGCTGGCACATAACAAGAGCAACAACAATTTACTTTTCTTATTGTATTGACTAGGACCATTGATAAATGGTCCTTTTAATAGCTATTCGAAGTTATTCTATTTAAATATATTTGGAGTACTTTGTAAACATAATTTTGATGTTTAAAATGGCAAAATTCAACTTTTCTAGAAAACTTGTCATTTAAGTCAGTTGTCAGGAATGGCATATAAAGATAATTTACAACTGTGTTTGGTATTGTTTGGCATATATAATTATAGTTGATGAATGCATGGGTAGATAGGAGGTGGTTTAAGATCAAGGCTAATTAAAATTATTAGAAAGGTAACTTATTGATTCTTATGTACTGGCATGTTAAACCACTCATAGCTGACCTTCCAGCAGGTTTTCAAAGGCTGTAAATTGCAGGAGAGGAGAGTGATTATCTTTCTCCCTCAGTGAACCTGGTAGTTTTGAACTAGTCTTTGTGTTGGTAATATAACTTCTTAACACTAGATAACCAGAGAACAATCAAGATTTATTGGAAGATACACTACTAATTTAATTCTTAGAATAGTCATTAAAAGGAAGTTTTACATTTTCTGTTTCATCTATGTCACATATTTTTCTTAGGTGTTTTAAAAATACCAAATACTGGGTTTCAGTCATTTAGAAAAAGATTTGGTGTATTTGATAATTAAAATGATTTGTGATTACTAACAAGTGATATAAAGGAAAAGGCCAAATTAAACTTAGTTATTTTTTGAGAAACAACATTTTTCTTGTTTTAAAGCATTGTTTTAGACACTGGCTTGTCTAAATATAGCTAAATGTTAGAAATTATGTGAGTTTCACTACTTGTTTTGATAATTGAATTTGGCCCAGGCTTATGGGAATCCTGTGGGCGTGTTAGGTTCCCCCCCCCCCTTTGGTTTCTGAACAAGCTGCTAGCACAATATTGATTTTAATTAATGCTTCACAAAGCAGTGCTAGTATGTATGTGATGTGTATGTATGAGGCTTTGAATTGAGCCTCTTATTTTGGAGTAACAGCATTAACATTGAATTCAGTTAGTTTCCCCGCCCCCCCCCCCCCTTCTTTCAGGTGGTGGAAGCCCTTTCTTCTCTTCTCTCAATTATTATCTCCTTTGTGTTTTCATTTGAGGGTCATTTTCCATGTCATGATTCTGATGCTCTTGATTGGCAGCTAAAAGCTACTTGCAGTCAGTGCTAAAAATTTCTTTCTTTAACTTCTTTGGATTGTTTGCCTTTATTTTCTGCTACTGCAAGTCCCTGAGGACTTAATGGATACTTGTGAGCCCAGTATGAAGTTACAGAAAGGAAAGAAAAACATTTAGTTTTATTTGCAGTAGTAATAAGTGAAGTAGAAATGAATGAATAATAAACTGACAAACCAGAAGAATAAAAAAAGTTACTCCAAGTTTTTATTCCCCACTTACCTCCTCTTTTTTATACACCGCTTTGAAGTTCTTCACGGGAAGAACAGAGGCCAAGCAGGAGAAACAGCGACTTCAGGGTCGCCTCATATGTCAAGTTAGGTTTTTGTGTAGAGTTCATTTTTATTTTCCAGTAAAGGAATTGAAGCATAATTACAAGGATTTCTCTCTAGTACTTTACAACTTAAACTTGAGTATGTTTTTCTTACTCTTCAGTTTGTGAGAGCATTCATACTTCTTTCACTATAAAAGTATAAAAACATAAAATAAATCCTTCATTGGCTTTGAGTTGAAACCAACTAAGAGCTGACCCTTCAGTCTGTTTCCAAGATTGCAAATCATAAGATGGTCCATCTTTCTATTGTGAATTCACTGGTAGATTCCAGTCATCAGAGAGATGAGAGGCCTTTGGGTTAGCAGTGCAACTTCTGTGGGCAATGCCACCAGAGTCTGTAAAAGGAGTGCATCGATAGGCAGGCATTCCCCCGTTAAGAATTTCTGACTTAGGGAAACACCTTCTGTAAAGCCCATTATATTAAAAATTCAGTGTGCATCCAGAGCTCTGGTAGCCTAGTGGTAAGGAACTGTATTGTCAGCCCAAAGATATGCATTACCAGCTGAAAGGTATGCAGTTCGAATCCACCAACTGTTCTGTGGGATCAAGATGGGCAGTCTCCTCCTGTATGATTTACTGTTTCTGAAAACTAGAGAGTTTCTGACTATACAGTATACAACAACAACAGGTTGTAGTACTTAATAGGAGCTACTTTGTGATAAACATAAAATTACTATTATTAAAGATGTTTTAATGTGTCTATTTCTTTAATGTTTTTTATACATGGAAAGTATGCTATATATAAATTTCCCCTGCTATTTGAAAGTAGAATGTTGTAGGGAGCTCTGGTGGCATAGTTGCAAGAAGCTGTACTGCAATCCCAGAGATGCGCAGTTCGAATCCACCAGATGCTCTGCTGGAGATGGAGGGACAGTCTCCTCCTGTACCAGTCAGATCTGATTTGATGGTACATACACACACCCCATACACACAAAATTTATTTTTTAAAAAAAAGAAGAATGTAAAACAACTATGAGATATCATCTCACCCCAGTCAGAATTGCAAAATTTAACAGAACAGCAAGCAACAAATGCTGGTGAGGTTGTATAGAAACTGGAACCCTTATTCACTGTTGGTGGGAGTGTAAAATGGTGCAACCACTGTGGAAGGCGGTATGGCACTTTCTCAAAAAGTTACAAATAGAGATAACATTTGACCCAGCAGTTACATTACTGGGAATATACCCTAAAGAGACCATAACTGACATCCAAACAGATATATGTACACCCATGTTTATCGCGGCTTTATTCACAATAGCAAGGAGTTGGAAACAACCTAAGTGCCCGTCAACAAGCAAATGGATAGAGAAGCTGTGGTATATTCACACAATGAAATACTATGTTGTATTGAAAAACAAGCAACTCAAATACAGTATTATTAAAAATGGGTGACCCTGGAGGACATTATGCTGAGTGAAGTATCTCAGTCAAAAAAGGACAAATACTGCATGCTGCCACTACTGTAAAACAGGGTAGGCCTCGGGATTGGTAGGAGACTGAGAAAGATGTGTTCAGTAATGTATACTGCATTGAAACAGATGAAGGAGAAAACTGTTTAAAGGGCATATGTGATTAGGTATTTTTGTCAAGACAGGAGTCTAGAGTGAAGGCTACATGGTGGAGTGGACCTGGGGAAGGGTTTGTGAAACAATGAAAGAATTTTTCTGTTACTTTTCTAAGAGAGTAGTGTACTAGGGGGGAGGGTTGGGATGGGAGAAAAGTGCAACAATGAATGAATGGAAATCCAAAGTCTCGGTAAATTTTAACTGAAATTAATAATAAATTTTAAGAAAATAAAATAAAAAAGAAGAATGTTGCTATGAAGCCTTTTGTAAGCTTAAATGTGAAGAAATGGTTCTCATTCATTTGTACGGGAGGAAAATGTTTAAAAATGTGTCAATGTTACCAGGCCCCAAAAAACTAAGATGCAAAACCTAAAATAATACTCTCTTATTGATGTCTAGTTGGAACTCTCTCATATATCACCCTCTATTGGAGTTCTAAAGGTATAAATTGCACTGTAGGAGATAGTCCATCTTTTTCCCTCAGATTTGCAGGTCTGAGCGAAAGGTGTGGCCTTATGGTTTAGCCAGCCAGTCATGGTGGATTATGCAACTAAAGTTCTATTTAGTATTTATAGGCAGTTAAAACGTAAGACTGCTTGATACTGAAATACCGAGTGTAGTTACTAGGGAAGGTGATTGACCATGCCACTCTTGCTGCTCAGTGTGTGTACTACCTCTTTAACTGTTTGCTTCCAAAACAATCTAAATCTATTATTTTCATAAAAGTGAAATTCCTCTTTGAATTTCTTTGTGTTAGTAAGAACAATTACTAGTATGTGTAGGTCTTTTGTGAAAGCAAATAGATACCAGTTGAATTTTCAAAACTAGGGGAATTGCCCGTACTACATTACTAATATGACTATTGAATATTAGATACAGATTGTACCTAACTTTTTTAGTGTATTTAAAAGCATCTACTTTATGTAAAAAATGTGTTCATATTTAGAAATGAACTTGTATGTAATTTGTGTACTGACTGTAGTAATTATTTACCTCGGATCTCAGTCCCTTTAGTAATCATTTACCTCATATCTCAATGTGATTTTTTTCATTGACACAGATAGTGATGTTGTGATACAGATTTCCTTGCTGCATTGATTTTTATTATAGAGTATGTTATGACTCTTAGGAAGTTCTGGCCCTATAGTGCACAGGAAGTCTTCTAGACTTGGTTTCTCTGGTGGTTTGAATCCACCAGCTGCTCCAAATTAAGAATGTGGGCAATCTCCTTGGATTCTGTTTATAGCCTGGGAAACCTCCTAGAGAGTAAATTATCACAGTTCAGACTTGATGTCAGTGAGTATGAATAGTTAACTTTTGACATCAGTAGAGTAGAACTTCTGCGATAAGCCTTTTTATAGTTTATAATACTGCAGCATGAGTGAGTATCCACACAGATTTTTGCTTGAGTTTGATTTCCTATAGAAATTTGCCAACATTCTGAAACAATTAATGAAAGAATACCTGATAGGATAGATATAAGTAGCCTGTTTTTCAACCAAGAGTGATAAAAGGAAGTTTGCAGTTTTTAAATGATTTCATTGCTTGAGTAAATTGGAGGACAGAAAGAGATAATTTAAAAATTAAAAGAAAATGAGAATTTTACCACCTTAATACATAAATGATTTTTATTTTCCAGTTTGCACTTGGCATTTGCCTACCATTAGACTTAATTTTAATTAGTTGATAATAAAATAATAAACAAATTTATCTAATAGTGTGAAAGAAAACCATTGTTGTCAAGTCAAAATGACCTTAAAGCTGCTCCTCCAGTGAGCTTTTAGAGGCTGTAAATCACACAGAAGATTGCCCACATTTCTACCAAGTATTAGGCGATGTATTCAAACTGCCAGCCTTTGGGTTGGCAATCCAACTTCTTACTTAATAGACTATTGGAGCTCCCTTTGTAGTCTATAAAGCTATAATTTAAAAATTTTGAGGGTCGCCCAGGGCGGGCTGTCTTCGGCCCTCAGCTTGGGGCGAGCCTTCATGGCCCTTAGGGTGAACTCCTCAGTCTCCAGATTGTACCATCTGACCCCTGGGTGGGGGAAAAATGCCTAGGGTATCCAGAGAATTTTATCTAGGCTACTTTTTCCCACCCTCTCCCCCAGTAAATCTGAAAGCAACACCCCCAAAACCCCTCTATTTGTAACTCACAAGTTTGTTCTCTCTAGGTTTGCTCCCTTTCCTATAGGTAACCTTAACACTGAGTTTTAC
>NW_006400557.1:4592-6469 GCF_000299155.1 Elephantulus edwardii | reverse complement strand
ACTAGGGAAAAAAATACTTTTTTTTTATTTGGTAAAGGAAACTTCTTAGAAATATGAAGACACAAGTGAGAGAATTAAATGTGTGAGTAAAGAATAAAATAAGGAACTAATCTTCCTAAAATTATCATGCAGATTCCAAAACAGTTCTAATAGCAAATTAGACACACTGAAAAGAAAATTAGAGTTAAACAAGGAAGAGTATGCGATGCAGGGAGACAAAACACCAAAACAAAACAAAACAAAAAACCAAAACAAAACCAAAAACCAGTGAAAAACCCTCAAGTTAGAAAATGAAAGGAGGAGTGGAAGGTCTGATACACATCAATGGTAAACAGAATAATAACTCCCTGAAGTGTTGCATATTCACAAGTCTTAGAACCTGCTAGTATATTACCTTACACGACGAAAGAGAATTGAAGAGATAGTTAAATTAAGGATTTAAAAGATCAGAAGAGTTGGTTATCCAAGTGGATCCATTCCAATCACAGGGATCCTTACGGGGAATAGAAGGATGCAAGAGACTTAGACATTTAAAAATCTCCACTATTTTGAATATGGGAGAAAGGAGCTGTGAAATAAAGAATATGAGTGGTCTCTAGATACTGGAAATAGATTTTTCCCTAGAACCTCTCTAAAAGGTACACAGTCCTCATAACATATGGTGTGTTTTTTTATGACATAAGGGTTTTTTTATTCTTTGTTTGATTTTTACTAAAATAATGACAAATAACTTATTTCAGGATCGATTAACTATTGCAGTATTTTAAAAATGAAAATACATTTTATTCATTACACAAAATTATATTTACATTCGAGTAGTGTGCGTATATAAATATGTATAGCATATATATATATAGACATAAACAGTAATTGTTACATTGACATAAGTTTTTTAACCTTGTGAGAACTATTCTGGATCTCCAACCTCTTGAACTATAAGATAATTTCTTTGTTGTATTGAAGCTAACCAAAATTTGACATTTAGATGTATTAGAGAAAAGTGACAGGCTGATTGCTTAGCTATAAACTATAACTGTAGTCTCTGCAAATAACAGTTGAACTAGATAGCAAAATGGAATTGCAACAAGAATGGTAATCTTCCATTTTCCCCAGCATGATACCCTTCTTCATGAGCTAGTTACTCCTGAAAATGTGCCCCAAAGAACCCAAAGTAAGTGAACATAAGTTTCGCCAGCCTTCCCCTTAGGAGCACCATGTTTACACTTTCTCCAAGACAGGTTTGTTTGTTCTTTGGTAGTCCATAGAGTATTCAGAACTCTACTCCAAAACCACATCTCAGAGCCATTGATGATTCTTCTGTCATCCTTATTCATTGCCCAGCTTTCAGATGTATGCATAGGAAGCAACTGAAAAGACCATGGTTTGGATCAGGTTCATCCTAGTCTTTAAACTATTTTTGTTGCTCTTTAGCACTTGAGAGAAGTCCTTGGAAGCAGAGTTTTCCAATGCAACACATCTTTTGATTTTTTTTAACTGCAACCAGGGTTGTTGATTGTGGATCCCAAGAAAATAAAATAATAGACAACTTCATTCTTCATCTATCATGATGTTGCCTATTTTTTGAGTGGTGAAGATTTTTGTTTTCTTGATGTTGAGTTGTAATTCTTTGATATTCCGCAGCAAAAGCTTCACCTCCTGTTCATGATGTTTGTATTATCTGCATAACACAGGTTGTTAGTGAAATGTTCTCTTATCCTGATGCTACATTCTTCATTTAGTCCAGTTCTCATACGATTTACTCTGCATAAAGATTGAATGTTGTTACTTTGTGCCGTCGAGTCACCTGTGACTCATAGCAACCCTATGTACAACACCCTTAAACCCTGCTCTATCCTGTGCCAATTTCATTGTCTCTG
>NW_006400557.1:0-3191 GCF_000299155.1 Elephantulus edwardii | reverse complement strand
TCTCCCCAACCCCAAGGACAGTCCCATTCTACAACAGTGGCATCATGTAATATTTGTCCTTTTGTGACCGGGATATTTCACTCAGCATAATGTTCTCCAGAGTCAACCATTTTGAATAATATTGCATGAGTTCCTTGTTTTTTAATGCAGCATAGTATTCCATTGAACACACCTTTTTTTATTTTAAACTATGCAGTGTTCCCTGTTTCTCTTTAAAATCTTTTCTTGGTACAGCTTTCTCATGAGCACAATGAAGGATACTGGGATTCGCATTCTTTAGTGTTAGTCATAATTTGTTATGATCAAATGCTATTTTTTTGTTACAATCAAATGCTTTTCCAAAATCAGTAAAACACAAGAAACCTCCTTCTGGTATTCTGTGCTTTTAGCCAAAATCCATTTGACATCAGCAGTGATAGCCCTTGGATTATGACCACTTCTGAATCCAGCTTGAATGTATGGCAGTTCTCTGTCAATTTACTGTTCCAGCCATTTTTTTAAATTATCTAGAGAAAGATTTTACTTGCATATGATATTAATGATTCTGTTTGATAATTTTCACCCTATTGGATTACCTTTTTTGTGGGATGAGAACATATACTGATCTCTTCCAGTCAGTTGGCTAGGTTGCTTTCTACTATGTATGTTGGTAGTAAATGGTGAGCTGATCCACAGTTTCCTGAGCCATCCTAAGTGGTATCCCATCAGTGCCTGGGGCCTTATTTTTTTACCAATGCCAGCAATGCAGCTATCTCACCTGATGAGCTGCATAGGAATCAGATTGACCACATCTGTGGAAAAAATCATTGGAGAAACTCAATTTGGCAGTCAAAACTAGACTGGGGGTGGACTGTGGGTCAGACTATCTATTACTCATATGCAAATTCAACTTGAGGCTGAAGATAATTAAAATAAGTCTTCAAGAACCAAGATATGAGCTTGATATATTCAATCTGAATTTCAACATCATCTTAGGAATAGGTTTGAGGTATTGAACTCCAGTGATAGAAGACCAGATAAGTTGTGGGATGATATCAAGGATATCATTCATGAAGAAAGCAAAAGGTCATTTCAAAGATAGAGGAGAAAGAAAAAACTGAAATGGATGAAAATTGCTCTAAAGCATCAGGAAGCCTAAACAAGAAAAGCATGCCAAAGTAAAAGCTGAACAGAAGATTTCAAAGAGCATAAAGCAAAGTAGTATAATGGAATGTGCAGAGAGCTGGGATTGGAGAATAAAATGGGAAGAATTCACACAGCATTTCTGCTGAGAGAACTGAAAAACAAATTTAAACCTTGAGTTACAGTACAGAAAGATGCTATGGCAGTATATTGAATGACCCAGAGAACGTCAAAAGAAGATGGAGAGAATACACAGATTCACTGTACCAAAAAGATCTGATTGACACTGAAAAATTTCAGGAAGCACCATATGAGCAGGAGCCAATCATCATAAAGGATGAAGTGGAAGCTGCATTGAAGGCATTGGCAAAAAATAAGGCCCTAGGAATCAATGGAATACTAATTGATTTATTTAAATTAACAGATGCAGCCTTGGATGTACTCACCAGTCTATGCCAGAAAATTTGGAGCACAGCTCTCTGGCCAACGGGTTGGAGGAGGTCCATGTTTGTTCCCATTCCCAAGAAAGGTGATCCAACAGAATATGGAAACGTATCGAACAATATAGTTTATATCATTTAAAAAATGGCTAGAACAGTATATAGATAAGGAACTTCCAGAAGTTCAAGGAGGATTTAGAAGAGGCTGTGGTACCAGGAATATCAATGCTGATGTCAGATAGATTATGGCTGAAAGTAGAGAATACCAGAAGAATTTGTGCTTTATTGACTATACAAAGGCATTTGACTCTGTGGATCATAACATGTTGTGGCTGACTTTGAGGATAATGGGGATGTCAGAGCACTTAATAGTGCTCATGTGAAACCTGGACCTGGACCTGAGGGTCGTTGTGTAAACAGAGCAGGGGAACATTGCATGGTTTAAAATTAGGAAATGAGTGTGTCAGAGTTGTATTATTTCTCCATCTCTGTTTAATCTGTATGCTAAACAAATTTTATTTGATAAGCTGGACTCTATAAAATAGAGGAATGTGGCATTAGGATTGGAGGGAGACTCATCAATAACCAGTGTTGTGCAGATGACACAACCTTGCTTGCTGAAAGTGAGGACTTGAGGCACTTGTTGCAAAGGATTAAGAAATGCAGCCTTCAATTTGGTTTGCATTTCAGTGTCAAAAAACAGATTCTTACACTGGTCCAATAGGCACCATCATGGTAGATGGAGACGAGATTGAAACTATCAACAACTTCATCTTGCTTGAATCCATAGTTAACACCTTTGATAACAGCAGCCAGGAAATCAGGAGACATACTATATTGGGGAAGTTTATAGTAAAGATCCTCTCCAATTTATTGAGAAGTAGTGATGTCAGTTTGAGGAGTAAAGTGTGTCTGATTCAGACCATAGTCTTTCCGATCACTTACTGTGCGTCCAAGAGCTGAACAATGAATAGGGGTGACAAAAAGAATTGATGTCCTTGAGCCGTGGCGTTGGGGAAGAACACTGAACATCCCAGGTACTTCCAAAAGAACAAATAACTATGTCTTGGAGAGGGTGCAGCCAGAGTGCTCTTAGGAGGCAAGAATGATGAGGCTTCTCTTTATATCCTTTAGGCATATTGCTAGGAGGGTCTGTTCCTTGGAGAGGGACATGATGCTGGGAAATGTGGAGGGTCAGCGAAGGAGAGGAAAACGCTTAACCAGGTGGATTGACATTGTGCCTGCCACAATGGACTCTAGTGTGTCTTGAATTGTGAAGATGGCACAGGATAGAACAGGGTACAGATCACTGTTCATGGAGTTGCTGTAAGTCATACTCGACTCAGTGGCACCTAACAACAACAGCAACAGTTCAGCTTAGGCTTCTTCATTTAATACCATTGATTCTTAATCTCCTAAAAGGGTTCAGTATCAGCCAGTTCTTTTTGGTACACTGACTAGTATTCTTTCCACCTCATTTTGATGCTCTCTGTATCACTCGAGATTTTGCCAATATAGTCTTTCAGTGTCACAGCTTGAGACTTGAATTTGTTCTTTAAGCTTCAGTAATGCTGAGCATATTCTCTCCTTTTGCTTTTCTAATTCCAGCTCTTTGCACGTTTTATTATA
>NW_006400556.1:18371-20449 GCF_000299155.1 Elephantulus edwardii | reverse complement strand
CCTAGGTCCATGATCCACCTTGAGCTGTTTTTTGTCTATGGAGTGAGGTGTGGGTCTTTCTTGCGTCTTTTGCAGATACTTTTCCAATTTTGCCAACACCATTTGTTAAAAAGGCTGTCATTTCCCCACTTAACTGATTTCATCTCCTTGTAAAAAATCAGTTGACCATAGATAGATGGGCTGATCTCTGGATTCTCAATTCTATTCCGTTGATCTTTGTGTCTGTCATTGTACCAGTACTATGCTGTTTTTACCACCATGACAGTGTGAGTTTTCTCATCTTTCCTCCAGAGTCTTTCATAGATTTGAATCAACAGTGGGTTAGCAGTACATCTTCTGACAGACAAAGCCATCAGATTTCCCTTAGTGACATAGATGGGCAGTTATTACTCAGGATTACTGTACGGATGCATCTGTGACTAAAGCTGGAGTCATTTCACACACAGGTCTGGCAGTTACCACTGTTGTTGGCTGGGACTTCATCTGGTTTGTTGGCTAGAACAACCACACCTGGCTGTTTCATGTGGTTTAGGATTCCTGTCCGTATGGCAGGTGAAGGCAGAAAGAAAGCATCTAGAGAGAAAACTAGGCAGAAGCTCTATGTTATTGGGGAATTTCTTGTGAGAATTTTTCTTAGGGAAATTTTTGTGAATATTTGAATGTATGAATATTCCATTCTTAAACTTAAAATTCTTCTCTCTCTGATTATCTTTGAGTCAGAAGCAACTCATAGCTGACCTTCCAGTGGGCTTTCAGAGGCGATACATTGTTAGGAGGAGATTTCCCATTTTTCTCCTTCAGAGCTGCTGATGGATTCAATTCCACTGGACTCAGCCTGTGCAATAGTGGTACACTCCCTATAGATAAGGCCACCATAGTGTTGTTGTTATGTGCCATTGGGTCACCTGTGACTCATAGTGACCCTATACACATTAGCTCTGAAACCTGCCGTGTCCTGACCCAATCTCATTGTCTCCAATAGACTTAATTTCATTTCTTCAGTCATTGTGTCAATCTATCTCATCTTGGATCTTCCTCTCCTGTGCTGTCCCTTCCAAGCATGATGTCTCTCTCCAAGGACTGGTTTCCTCTTGGAAACGTCCCCAGAGTATGTGAGATGGAGCCTCAAAATTCTTGCTTCCAGGATGTAGCCTGGTTTCATTCTCTACATAACAGAATTGTTTGCTTTTCTGTCAGTCCATTGTATGTTGAACACTTCCCCAGAACTACAACTCAAAGGTATTGAAAAATACAATATTCAAAAATTGTTAAAGTTCCACCTTCTTCCCCTTCCCTTCCTTTGAAGGCAGGGAGGGCAATGAGGTAGTGGTGGGGTCTGCATAGGAAATTGAACGTGTTAGTAAATATTTTGAAGATAATGCAAGCCATCTTTCTCATTGTTGGAGAAGGTGTTAAAATACAGAAAGGAGTCTTCTAACTATTAGAGTCAGTTCATTTGTGGTCAACACAGTGAATTAGAACAGGGACAAATATGTAAAAAGTTGGTGTTGTAGAAAAATGATAATAGAAATGAGAAAAGTTATGGCTTGAAACCTGGAAATGGAAAGCTTTGAGGAAATATAGTGGGTCCTTTCAGGAATCTGATGGAGGTAACTGGATCCTTGCCAAGACTGAATGAACTACACACAGTCAAAGTGATGTTTTCAGCTGCTGTCTTTGAGATGGGCACTGTTGTTTTGGAATATACCAGTCAAAGGATTCTCTTGGTGTGCATTGTGCCAGCTTAGGATGTTGTTTAGGAGAGAGACAGAGAGAGAGAGAGAGAGAGAGAAACATTTTCAGTAGTATGTTGACCTTACTTTCTCTTGTTCAGGTTAGCATGCACATTCCATACACACATTTCACAAATATTGTCCATTCCAGTTTCAATGCATTGTCTCTAATAGAATCAGGAAAAAAAAAAATCAACAAACCAGGTTCAGTGGTTTTGCTTGAAAAAAACACCGTAGCAGCTGGATTAGAATTGACTCTATCTGTGAGTTGATAAGAATTATTTTTTCTTAAATGTTGTTATGTTGTTATGTGCCATCGAGTCGTTTGTGACTCATAGCGACCCT
>NW_006400556.1:6993-17711 GCF_000299155.1 Elephantulus edwardii | reverse complement strand
TTCTTAAATACTTCAGTAAAATTCTAATATATAGATGCATGTGTGTGTATACAAATATTCATGATTTTTTTGTAGCTCTGTCTGCCAGGTGAACAGAGAAAAAGTACACGAAACATATAATTATTAATTTCTAAGTGCCAGCCTCTATTAAAATTAGCTACTCTTTTAGAGAAGAACATGTATTCTAAGGCTTGTGATAAGTTACTGTTGTGTTCATTCTGACCAATAGCAGCTCATGTGTAAAGAATAGAACCTTCCATAGGGTTTTCAAAACTATGACATTTCAGAAGCTTAAGAGCCATGTTTGCGTTCCAAGGTTCCTCTGAGCAAGTTCTAACCACTACATTTTCAGCTAGTCCTTGAACTGTTTACCACCCAAGGATTCCTTAAATTACAAAACAAGGCGGAATAGACCATTGCAAGAACATGGAAAAAGCTCAAATGTCCAACAACAACAAAATGGATTGAGAAATTGTGGAACCTTTACACACTGGATTGCTACTACACAGCATTCAGGGAGCAACCATTTTTTAAAAAAATATTATGTAATTTGACATATTTTTTTAAATATCTGCTGAGCCTCTACATCTTGTGGTTCCTAACCTCTACACTATAATAAAGTGATAGTCTATAGGCCTTTTATTGTAAGAATCACCTTCCCTCTGTAACTTGATTTGTGCCACTATTAGAACCTCTACTCGGAATATTATTGCTTTTTAATTTTTGACTCATGTACTTTTAACTTGTTATTTAAATTTGTATCTTCTAGGCTACAACACTGCCATGATACATCTTCAAGGATATGAACATGTACGGCTAAGCACAATTGATAACAGTGAATCTAAATTCCAAAATCAATCTCCCTAATAGTCTATGTGTTTCCTACTGCCAAAAGGGCCCTTTAGAGTAGTGAGAGAAGATCTTCACCCTGAAACCTACAGTGTCCCTTTTCAGCAGGAAGTAGAATACGCCATTACCTTTTCCTTATGAATCAGGGCGAAGTCTCTCTCAGGGAGGAGTGATAGGGAATGGCAAAGGACACACCGACAAAGGAGACTAATCAGAACTGGCTTCGACAAGCACTGTGGCAATTGGACAATTAAAACAGACATTCGGGGTGGGGGAAGAAGAATGAACTGGGGAGGAAGGTAGAGAAGCAGTGCAACAATGAATGAATGAAAACCCAAAATCTCTGTAAATGTTCACTAAAAAGAATAAAATTTAATAATAATTTTTTTTAAAAAAAGGAAAAAAAAATATCATTGCTCCTGAGTGCTGTGTGGTATCCCTTGTGTGAATGTAACACAGACAGGGTAATGATGAGCAAAGTTCAATGGTGACTGATTTTATGAAACATGATGTATGAGAATTGTATGAAACACAGTGTGAATGAAGAATAGTGTGAAAAGCAATGTATAGCAAACTTTGTAAGAAAACCAATTAAAAAATTACATAGCTTGAGGGAGACTGGAGAGCATTATTCTGAGTGAACTAAATCTTATAAGGACAAATACTGCATAAGATTGTGTGGGTAAAGAAAATTGGAAATATCTGGTGTGAAAAACAAAGTATACAACCTTTGTAAGCAAACTAGTATAAAATAAAAGTTTATTTTTAAAATATACAACGTTAAACAGTAAAATGTGTATGGGTGCCCAAGAGGCAAAAGAGTGGGAGTAGAGATGAGGATGGGCAGAAGGGAATCACAAGGTTACACAATTTGGTGAGTGGAGAAAAGCGGTAAAGGAAATAAGAAAGATCCAGCATGGACATGTAAAGACAGGGTGGTAGTAGGCATGGTCAATGGTGATTAATTTTATGAAACACAATGTATGGGAATGATTACTGCAGAAGAAGAAGACTACACTGTAGTCTTCAATATGGATTTAAGCTTAACATCAAGAAAACAACTGGGCCAGCTGGCAGTACCAGGATAGAGGGAGAAAAAAAATTGAGATTAGCATTTCCATTTTCTTGGTTCCATAATCAATATTCTTTGCACCAGCAGTCAGGAAGTCAAAAGAAGAATTGCACTGAGGAAGTCTGCTGTCAAGGATCTCTTCAAAATGCTAAAGAACGATGATATCAGTCAAAAGATTGAGGTGCACCAGATCCAGGCTATTGTCTTCACAATTACTTGCTACACATCAGAGAGGTGGAAATGACTAGAGATGACAGAAGAAGAAGCAATGCCTTTGAGTTGTAGTGCTGGAGAAGAGTATTGAACAAACCATGCATCACCAAGAGAACAAACTGGTCTGTCTTGGAGATGATGAAAAAAGGTTGCTCCTTGGAGGCAAGAATTTTGAAGTTCTATCTCACACACTTTGGGGTTGTGGCCAGGAGGGACCAGTCCTTGGAGGACTGAAAGGGTGGAGGGACAGTGCAGGAGAGGACAACCCTGGATGATATAGAATGAAATAGTAACTTGGGTAATGGGGTTAAGTGTGTCAAAGGAAGTGAGACTGATTCAAAATACGGCAGATTTCAGAGCTGTTGTACATAATGTCACTATGAGTCACAGGTTACTCGATGACTCATAACAACAAATTGTAAAAAGACTATTGTTGTTGTTGTTAGGTGCCATCGAGTCGCTTGCAACTCAAAGTGAACCTGTGTACAAGAGCCCTAAACGCCTGTGCCAACCTTGCCATCTCAAATGCACTCATTCCCACCACTCTAGTCACAGAATCAATCCATCTCATCGAAGGCCTTCCTCTCCTGATTATTAAAGATGTTTATTTCCAACTAAATTTTCCTGAGCCATCATGAAATTAATCTATACACTAATCTATTTATTTATTTACTAATTTATTTTTATTATTTCTCCTTACTCCACTGCTAAACCATTCAATGTCTTTACCCACATTCTCGCATATCTTTTGGAAGTAAGCCTTGAGGGTCGTTGAATCTAAATCAGAAAGAGGTACAATCTCGTCATTAACAAATTATTTTTATGCATATCCTCCTTTTATTCCTTTTACACTGAGAGTAGTGCTTGAATATAAGCAGATATTTAAACATATCATCCTATTTCCTAGTTTTAATAATTATAGAGGGCAGATTCAGTATACACATAGTACTCAGGAAGTTTCAAACGTTGAAGCCTGAAGTATATCCAAAGTCACACTAAGCAAAAGATTAAAAGTCATCCTGGTATCAGAAACCTACATTCAAAGAGCAAGACATTAAAATGTGGAAAAAATATCTCATTATTCTCAGATGCCCCGAGTCTAACACTGGTGATGTCCAGTGGCATTTGCCTTGACCACAAAAATGTTTCTACTTTCCAGAAATGCATATTCATTTGATCCTTCTGAAATTGCAACTCTCCAATCCAAATCAGAACCCAGACTGTGGGCTTAAGGAGACTGTTTTGATAACAACCAAAAAATTCAGAATGTTTTATAGACACCATACTGGGAAGGATCCAGTGAAGGAAATAACTTCACGCAATAGAAGGTCCCCCAGGAGGACCCATATTATGATTTGGTCAACACCAATCAAGAAGGTGGGTGGTAACAAATGAGATTCTTTACCAAGAAGCCAATTGTGGACAGAGTAAGTAAATAGTGAAAGCAGATTAGAAATTAGACAAATTCACTATTATATTTTGTCACTGGATCATATTCTACGTAAGTTTGCCCCAAATATTTTTAATTCCTAATCCTAAAAAAAAGTAAGAAAGTCAGAGAAGAAAGAGACATTGGCATAGGATATAAAGCATTCTTTCTCTAAGCAAATGGTGCACATTTTCTTCATATTTTCTCGAATGTTTTTACAATTGGGAAAACACACCAGCAGGCTACAAATATTTATGTATAGTCTAAACTCTTCAAGTGTTTTCCTACAGTGTACCTTGTCTGATGATAATTAGCAATTGTAGAGTTAGCAGTGACTATTTGCTCAAGCTCTCACGTGAGAATTTTTAACAAATCTGAATATTGACAACGAATAAGGATTACAGAAGAAGAATTGATGCCTTTGAGTTATGTTGTTGGAGAAGAATATACCATGGGCTACCATAAAACCAAACAGATATGTCTTGGAGAAAGTGCAACCAGAGTGCTTCTTAGAGGCAAAGATGACACAACTTTACTTCACATACTTGGGCATGTTATTAGGAGAGGCTAGGTGGCCTAGTGGCAAGAAGCTGCACTGCAATCCTAAAGAAAACAGTTCAAGTCCACCAGCTGCTCTGTGGGAGAAGGAGGGGAAACCTCCTTCTGTGTAATTAACTGTCTCTGAAAACCCATCTGTGAATCAGCTATGGGTCAGTTCCAATTCGAAAGTACACAACAGTAACATTCCTTGGAAATGGACATCACCCTTGGAAAAGTGGTCAATGAAGGAGAGAAAGATTGTCAACAAGGTGGGTTGACACAGTGACTACTGCAATGAGCTTTAGTATAGTAGACACGTTGAAGATGACACAGGATAGGACAGAGTTCAAATCTGTTGTCCGATGAGTCGTCTTTAACTGCAAACCACCTAAGAACACCATGACTTTTGTTCAAAGTCCTGACTAGTAGTAATAAAGTAATGCTTCTTCTTGGGAATGCTTTCTTCTTTTTCTCCAAAACTATGTACTGAATCACACTAGTTTTTCAGAATCGAATAAAAAGAAAACCATTTAAAAAAAATCTCAGCTGTTGCATTGAAATCAACCAATAACTTACCCAAGTCCCTGCAATGAGTCAGTCGTAGAACAAGGAGACACAAAGATAGAGAGAGTCTTTCTCAAAAATCAGTATCATTAATTTGGACTTTGGATTGCTAAACTCTAAGGAAATAAATTTGGGTTTTTTTGTGGTATCTCTTGTAATAGCACTTGCTGACCTTGAAGACTAAGCCTAAAATCATTCAATGGCAACTAACAACACTAGATTGTTGTTATTGTTGATTGCCGTCGAGTTGAGCATGACCCACAGTGACCCTATGAACAAAAGGCCTGAAACCTTTCTATAACTACCATCATTTATTAAAGTTCATGGAGTTTCCAGAGGCATGTTGTTTAAGAAATGGATGCCACTCCTGCTACCAAACCCATCTTAAACTGGGAGCTCCACCAAACACTGTCCACCATGGGTAACCAGTATGGCATCTGACACTCCAATAACACAAGGTTCAACATTACAGCAGCCCCAGGTTAAGTCAGTACAACATTTTGACAGAAGAGTGCTTTGAAAACCTGATGGGGGGGGGGGGTCAAGTAGGAGCTGGTTCTGACTCAAAGACAATGAGTTGAGTCAAGCTGAGTTGAGTTTGTAAAGGATATGTTAAATATAAAATTAGGCACAGGAAAATTAGGGAAGAGAAGTATGAGAAATATTATAGATATGTGAACAATAATATACTGGTGAAAAGGTAAAAATATCTTGGGCAATGAATATGATAGAACAGACAGTTTTTATAGGTAAATAGTAGAAAGAAACCAAAAGTATTGTACAGTGCATTAAATACCAATTTGAGAGTTTGACTTTATATTTTGCTGGTGAGTGTCACTGCAGGCAGCATTTCATCAACAATTGAAGGAAACCACATGTCTTAGTGAATTTACCAAGGCTGGTGTCCAAGGTATGACCTGGGGCCACCTTTTTAGGTGATATAAATAGCACCAATTCTCCCAATAGTCACAGAATCCTGTTCTATTTTGCATAATTGGAGGTTGATAGAACTACCCCTTGTGGCAAAGTCTCTGGAGCATGACTTCTGAGCCTTCAGCTTGGTGATGTCTCAGCAGACATTACAAACACTTAGAGGAAAACCAAAGAATTCATAAATAGCATCATTTCAATTTGCATAACATTTTTTCTCTCAAATGCTTGAAGTGCTTAAGAGCCTGGTTTGTTGGTTATTGTGGGGTGTTCTTTGTTGTTGTTGTTGTTTAACACCAACCCCTTGCCAAAGCTTTCTAAACAAGCTACTTGATTTAAGGTGAATAAAATCCTTGGAGGGGAAAATGCACTTTTTAACTCCTTCCTTATAGTCTACTCAGTCTGGTATCCTGAAAATGTCAGAAACAGGATGTTCCCATCTCATGAGCAGAAACAGAAAGGCTACCTGTGGCAAGCACTGACCTGGTTGGAGAATACATTTGTTAACTCTTGGCTCGAAATTCTAGTCCAAAGAAATCTACCCCTATATATATTTTTTTTTAATTTTGTTTTAACGAAAGTTTACAGAGACTTTGGATTTCCATTAATTCATTCATTGTTGCACTTTTCTCCCTACACACCCCTCCTCCGCAATTCACTTTTCTTTTTGAAAAGTAAAAGAGAAAAATTCTTTCATTGTTATTCAATCCCTCCCTCCAAGTACACTGCACTGTGCTACCTTCATTCTGGCCTCCTGTCATAACAATATCTAATCATATACCCCTTTTAAACAGTTCTCTCCCTCATCTGTTTCAAAGCATTATACATTATTTATCCCATCTTTCTCAGTCTCCCCTCCACTCCTTATGTCAGTTCTCTTTTATAACAATGGCATTATGCCATATTTGTCTTTTTGTGACTGAGATATTTCACTCAGCAAAATGTCCTCCAGGGTCACCCATTTTGTGAAATATTTCATGAGTTCCTTGTTTTTCAATGCAGCATGGTATTCCTTTGGGTGAATATACCACAGCTTCTCTATCATTCATTTGTTGATCGGCACTTGGATCATTTCTTTGCTATTGTGAACAAAGCCGAAATAAACATAGGTGTGCATGTAACTGTTTGGATGGCAGTTATGGTTTCTTTAGGGTATATTCTCTGTAGTGGAATTGCTGGGTCAAATGGTATTTCTATGTGCAGCTTTTTTGAGAAAGCGCCATACAGCCTTCCATAGTGGTTGCACCACTTTACACTCCCACCAGCAGTGAATTCCAGTTTCTCCGCAACCTCACCAGCATTTGCTTCTTGCTGTTCCATTACATTTTGGTATTTTTATTGGGGTGAGATTATATCTCATAGTTGTTTTGATTAACATCTTAGTGTTTGTTTGCCACCTGAATGTCTTCTTTGGTGAAGTGTCTGTTCAACCCCTATCTTTTGACTCCTGACTTTCTGTAAACTCATGATAGGCTAATTTTCCATTAATAAATTTTTATCAGTATTGTACCATTGTCAGTTTCACAATGTCTGAAAAAACCAAGATCAGACATATTGGTCAGAATTTCTAGTACTAAGATCCTCGCTAGTTACTTATTGATGCTGTGTTTTCTTTCAGTTCACTCCATATATGTTCTATAAGGGACTGCCGACTCTCTGTCCTTATGTAAGTGACACTCATTCTCACTCAAATACCTTAACTAATGATGAAGTTTTAATCTAGAGCATCCATTGCCTTTAGGCCTCTGTTTAACTAACCTGTACTAAGTCACACATTGTGTCAATTCCATATTAACACCTCATTTCTAACAGCATTTATACATCATCAATCTTACTCTGACAATCAATTATGTGTTTCTTTTACACTAGTATTTAATTCTTTCTGCTAAATAAGATTACAAACTTTCAGAACAAATGGGTTATTGACTAATTAATTCTGATTCCCCAGAATGCCTTCCAAAATCTATTAGTCATTACTGGAACTCTTGAATGGAACTACTATGAATACTTCCTTTTGACATTGACCAACAAGATCAATAGTCAGAATCACAGTACTCTGTGATAGACATAGCAAAGGTTCTGGAGACCCAAAGACTTGAGTTCAAATACAACTGACTAGATGTTGTTATGTGTCAATGAGTCATCTACAACTCACAGTGATCCTGTGAACAATGGCCCCAAACCTCATCATCTCCAACACACTTAACTCCATTGTCGCCTTCCCTATGTCAATCTATCTCATCAAGGATTTTCTTTCTTGACATGACCCTCCACCTTTCCAAGCATGATGTTCTTCTTCAAGGACTGGCCCCTGCAGGAAACATGCCCAAAGTATGGTAAATGAGGTTTTATCAACCTTGCCCCTAAAGAGCACTTTGTTTGCATTTCCTCCAAGACAAATTTATTCATTCTCTTGGCAGTCCATGGGCTATCCAGTGCTCTTCTCCAGCACCATAACTCAAAAGCATCAATTCTCTAATCTTTAATCACTGTCTAGCTTTCAGTCATATTACAAATACATCAATGAGAAACGTAAAAGTTATTGTCTTTGCTCCTTTAAATGGAGATACACCACAAAATTATTAGACTAGAATGATATCACATGAAGCCTTCAAAGACCATAGCTAGTAAGTATTGAGCCAATTTTAGTTTTTTACTTTATTACTCAGGAAAATTCTGATTATCATAATTATAAGGTAAAAAAAAGAGGCAGAAATGTTATCTTGATAGGACAGCTGCATGGCAAAGTGGGAATTTAGTGGAAGAGTCACTATAGTCCTCAGGTCCTCACACTCAGAAGAATCAACACTTTATACAGATGAGTACATAAAAAGCCAAATCCACAAAACAACTATGAGATATCATCTCATCCCAGTAAGAATAGCAAAATTTAACAGAACAGCAAGCAACAAATACTGGCGACATTGTGGAGAAACTGGAACCCTTATTTACTGTTGGTGGAAGTGTGAAATGATGCAACCACTGTGGAAGGCGGTGTGGCACTTTCTCAAAAAGTTACAAATAGAGATACCATTCGAGCCAGCAATTCCACTGCTGGGAATGTACCCCAAAGAGACCATAACTGACATCCAAGCAGATATATGCACACCCATGTTTATTGCAGCTTTGTACATAATAGCAAGGAGTTGGAAACAACCTAAGTGCCCATCAACAGATGAATGGATAGAGAAGCTGTGGTATATTCACACAATGGAATACTATGCTGCATTGAAAAACAAGGAACTCATGCAATATTATTCAAAATGGGTGACCGTGGAGGACATTATGCTGAGTGGAATATCTCAGTCACACAAGGACAAATACTGCATAGTGTCACTGTTGTAAAACAGGATTAACATCAGGGTTGAGGAGAGACTGAGAAAGATGGGATAAAAAGTGTACACTGCATTGAAACAGATAAGGGAGAAAACTGTTTAAAAGGGATATATGATTATTTATTATTGTCATGAAAGGGGTCCAGAATGAAGGCTGCATAGTGGAGTGGCTCTGGGGAGAGGGACTGTAAAACAATGAAAGGTGTTTTGTTTTTGTTTTTTTTACTTTTCAAAGAGAAGAGTGTGCTGGGGTGGGGGGAGGGATGTGCTGGGAGAAAACTGCAGCAATGAATGAATGGAAATCCAAAGTCTCTGTAAACTTTCATTAAAATTAATAATAATAATAAAATTAAAAATTAAAAAATGAAAGCCAAATCCAAATAGGAATTAGAACAGTTTGTGAGACCAGGATATTAAAATAAGGTGGTAAGCATATTCTTCCCTATGAAAAAAAAACTCTATGAAAAGTAAAATTATAATCAGTTTGCTGAACATCAGTAAGAGATTATTGCTTAGTGACTAACAATTGGTGACAATTGGCTATGATATCGCTTCACTTAGAGAATGGACATTTGTCATTAGCCATAGTTAATGGACAGTTTTGGATGTTCCGTGTTCTGGACAGTTTTGAAAAGCCACAGTCAAATTGTTTTGACATAAATTTTTCTGCTTCCAGCATTTGTCATTTACTTTGAAAAAAAATTTTAAACTGGTAAATGTACACTTGTCCTCATTCTTCTAAATTTATTCTATAATTTGTACCACATAAAGACTTGAGCATTCAGTAAGTAAAGAAAGATTTATTTTTAAAAAATGAATTTCTGCAAGAAAAAGTAAAAGGCTTTAACACGTGAAACAAAACCTACTTCTTCTTCCTCCAGCCTTCTCTCAATGTTAGCTCCATTCTAAGATGGAACTTTGGCATCCCTTCAATGCCAGTCAAGAAATACAGTACCTCATGGGAGAGGTAGGCCACCGACATTTCTCCTTTTCTACAACCCTGAGTTGTTAGAGGCTCTACCCCAGTTCTACCCCACATATGCATTGCTGAGAATACTGAAGGCTTGATATTTCTTATCCTCACTTGTTTATAGAGTGGAGATTCCATGCAAATAGGGGCAAGTTAAAAAGGTAGATGCTATTATTTATCATCTTCTGACTCCAGTTCTACAAGAGCGGCTGAGAGATTTTGTCCACGGACACAGGCAATCAGTAAAAACCAAGAGTTCTGAAGTACTTCCCAAAGAAACTAAGTCTATTTTAAGGACAATGTTAACTCAACTCATTGCCATTGAGTAGGAATTGACTCATACTTGACTTTCCAGTGGTTTTCCAAGGCCATAAATCACTTGGGAGGAGATTGCCCATGTTTTACCTGCTGAGTGTCTGAAGAACCACAAATGAGGCAAAGCAGGGGGTTAGAAGTGTTATTCTCAAAGTAGGACATCAGAGTTCTTTGAAGATCATATAGAGAAGTTCAAACCCAAGGATACTAAAAGCAATAAATATTTTTATTAAAAGAAAACAATTAAGAGGAAGCTGGTCACTAGGAAAGCACAAAGTAAAGCGAAGACCATCTGATTTATCAAAAACTGCTAATAACGAGTCTCCTTGAGACTTAGAGCAGAACTCAAAAATGAGAGTCTCAAAAACCACTCCTGCCCTACATTTCATTGTATTGGACTGTGGAGCAATGTATACTACAGGACGTTGTTGTTGTAGTTGTTGTTGTTATGTGCCATCAAGTCCTTTGCGACTCATAGTGTCCTATGTACAACAGCCCTAA
>NW_006400556.1:4389-5773 GCF_000299155.1 Elephantulus edwardii | reverse complement strand
ATGTGAAATCAATGATATTGTTCTATAGTTTCCACACTCTGTTGGGTCACCCTTCTTTGGAATGGGAACAAATATAGATCTCTTCCAGTCAGTTGGACAAGTGGTTGTTCTCCACATTTCTTGGTACAAGTTGGTGAGCACATCCAGGCCAGCATTTGCTAGCTGAAATATGTCCTGGGCCTTATTTTTGTTATTTCCTTCAAAGCAGCCTGAACTTCTTCCTTCATCACCATAGGCTCTTGCTCATATGTTGTTTCATTAAATTCTTCTGTGTCTGCCAATTCCTTTCAATACAGTGACTCAGTATATTCTTTCCATCTCCTTTTAATACTTCCTGGATCATTTAATATTCTGCCTAAAGCATCCTTGATTATAGCAACTCGAGGTTTGAATTTGTACTACAGGATATTATTGAAAAAAAAGAAAATAGAGATATAAACTTGCAATTAATAGAGTCTAACATCAGAGTGTACCAACAAGTATTAAAGACAATAGAGATATCAGGGAATAAAACATCACTGTCCCAAAGAATGGCAAATGGGGTAGTTTGAGAAAGAAGAGCAAGTCCAATGTGACATTTGTAATAGACAATCTGGATACACAATTTCAATGATAACAGAGTACAAGAGAAGCCACCGTCTGGAGCCTACATGCACAGAGAGATCACACGGTCATGATCCTTATGGAATCTAAAACAGAAACATATGTCTAGGATTCCTAAGAAAAGTAATCATAATATTTGCTTAAGTATTGCAGAGGGCTTATGCAAGTATTGACCACAGAGTTTAAATTTAATTTGTGTTGTGACATATCATTAAAATAAAGAAATAGAAAAATATTTTAATAACTTTATCATTACATAATTATTACCTAATAAAAAAATTCCAAGTGGCACTTCTAAGTACTTTATTGACCTTATTGTCAATATTAGTGTGAGAGAGAGATAGGTCTAAGGCTTTCATAGGGATATAGGTCCCTCCAATTTGGGGATCCTTGCCTCTATGGCTGTGAGGCCATCCCAGGGGCCAAATGGGACAAGACACTTTGGGACACAGATCTATGAGCAAAGGAAAGGCTTTCTTAGCTCTCTGTGAAAAGGAGGGCTGTCTTGAGTCCCTCTACAGAAAAGCTGCTTGAGCTGCCATCCCTGATCTCACAGCACTCCAGAGACAAAGGAAGACATTAAGTTGGAGGAGAAAAGGTGAGAGAGGTGAGGCTCTGGGTTGAGAGCGAGCACTCTCCATTGCTTCTGTGAGATGGGAATGAGTCTTCCCTGGAGATATAAGTCCCTCCATTTGGAGATCCTTGCCCCGCAGCTGTGAAGTCATATCAGGGGCCAAACAGGACAAGAGACTTTGGGACAAAGAGCTACAAGCAGGTGAAA
>NW_006400556.1:0-913 GCF_000299155.1 Elephantulus edwardii | reverse complement strand
AATGGAAGACCTGAGCACTGTTCATAGATTTCCAGAAGCAAACCATTTTGGAAGTGGATGCCACTCCTGCTTCCAAGCTTGTTTTAACTGGGAAGCTCCACCAAACACTGTCCTCCATGGGTAACCATTATTGCATTTGGCACATCAGTGTCACAGTGTTCAGCATCACAGCAACCATGAGTTACCTCTGTACAGCAATGCACAGAACAGTGCTAAACCACCTAGAAGGATGTTTCGCAAAACAACAACAACAACAAAACCCAGACAATTTGAACCAGGCCTGAGGGGCTCAGATTAAAATCATCCACCTTGGGCTTGGTAGCATAACTTTCTGTCCACTAGGCCAATGTAGCTCTCTCTATAAGATGTATCATAGTCAAATTCTCCAAAATAAGAGATAAGACTAGAATACTGAAATCAGCATGAGAAAAACAAACAAATTGCTACAAAAAGCAGCTTGATTAAGTTCTGATGTTTCAGCAGAAACCATGTGAGCAAGAAGAAAATGAGATGGCATATAAAGAAAGCTGAAAGAAAACAATTGCCAACCAAGGATCTTGAAACAGCAAAGCTCTGCATTAAATGTGAAGATGAAATCATAACCTTTACTAAAAAGAAGAAACTTAAGGAATTTGTGAAAACAAGACCAAATCTACAAAAACTTTTAAGGGAAATCTTTCACGTAGAGACATCAAAGGAAAGAAGATGAACCATAGTAACAAGGAGCAACAGAAAAAGAAATACAGCAAATAAACAATGATAAAACCTGGAAAATCAATAATCACAGTTAGTGTGAACAGATTAATGCATCAATTATGAAAAAAAGAATAAAAGAATGGATTAAAAAAACAACAACAGCCCATCAATGTTGTCTACAAAAGACACATTTAAGAAGAGAAAGACCCCAAGTCAA
>NW_006400555.1:20563-21097 GCF_000299155.1 Elephantulus edwardii | reverse complement strand
ATACCAGCATTGGAGGAAACACTAAGAGATGTCCTTCTTACAGAAGTGCCACAGAAAGCAGGATTGGCCAAAGTAACTAGATAGCAACATAACCCTTGCCTCTCAATAATCACACTGACTGTGGATAGTGTAAATGCACCACTGAAGAGAAAAAGAGTAGCAAACTAAGTATATATATAGATATATAAAATACATCAATATGCTGTCTACAAGAGGTACACCTGAATAATGAAGACAAAGAAAGACTAAAAATAAAAGGGTGGGGGAAAATATACCAAGCAAATGGCAACCAGAAAAAAGCAGGAGTGGTGCTATTAATCTTGTATAAAATAGATTTCAATGCCAAAGCCATCATAAAGGACAAGGAACTTGACTACATAATGACTAAGGGGTCAATAGAACAAGAAGACATAACAATAAATATCTATGCACCAAAGGAAAGACCTGTGAAACATATAAAAGAAACGTTGTTGTTATGTACCATTGAGTCACTTGAGACTCATAGCGACCCTATGTACAACAGCCCTTAACCCT
>NW_006400555.1:16988-17953 GCF_000299155.1 Elephantulus edwardii | reverse complement strand
AAAAAAACTGAAATTATAAATATTGGGCAGAAATAAATGAAATGGAAAACAATTGAAACAATCAATAAAATCAGGAGTTGGTTCTTCTAAAAAATCAATAAAATTGACAAATCACTAGCAAAGCTAACAAAAGGGAAAAAAAAAGAAAAGAAGGAAAAGACACAAATAATCCAAAAAAAGAAAAGAAGGAAAAGATACAAATAATCCAAATAAAGGATGAAATGGGCAATATCACAACAGAACCAACTAAAATAAAAAGGTAAACAATAGAATATTATGAAAAAATATACTCAAACAAATATGAAAACATAGAGAAAATGAACAAATAATTAGAAATTCACAAGCTGACACAAACCAAAATTGAACACCTAAACAGACCCATTACAAAAGAAGAAATTGAAGAGGTAGTAAAACCACTTGCAGCCAAAAAAAGTCCTGGACCAGATAAGTGAATTTTATCAAACATTCAGAGAAGAATTGTGACCAATTCTACATAAAATATTTCTGAAAATAGAGAAAGATGGGATTCTCCCAGGCTCATTCTATGAAGCAAATATATCCTTGATACCAAAGTTAGGTAAATACCAAACCAAAATAGAAAATTATAGGCCAATATCTCTCATAACATAGATGCAAAAATCCTGACTAAAATCCGGGCCAATAGAACCCAATGATATATCAAAAAACTAATTCACCATGACCAAGTAGGATTCTTAACAGGTATGCAAGGATGGTTCAACATATGAAAAACAATTAATGTAATTCATCACATTAACAAAGCAAAGATCAAGAACCACATGATCCTATGAATTGATGGAGAAAAGTCCTTTGACAAAATCCAGCACCCTTTCTTGATTAAAACACTCAACAAAATAGGAATAGAGGGGAATTTTCTCAACATAGTAAAAGGTATATATGCAAACCCGAAAGCCAACATTGTTCTCAATGGAGAGATTAAAGGCATT
>NW_006400555.1:15845-16407 GCF_000299155.1 Elephantulus edwardii | reverse complement strand
AAAACATTACTACAAGAAACAAAAAGAGACCTGGAGAAATGGAAGAACATATCTTGTTCTTGGATAGAAGACTCAATATTGTGAAAATGACAATCCTACCAAAGATAATTTACACATTCATTGCAATCCCAATATACCAATTCTATTCTTCAACAAGATGGAAAAGGTAATATCAAATTTCATTAGGAATGAGAAGAGACCCTGAGTAAGCAAAGAACTCCTTAAAAAGAGAAAAAAGACAGTAGGCATCTCAGTGCCTGATTTCAAATCCTACTACACTGCCATGGTGGTCAAGACAGTATAATAGTGGCATACTGACAGACACATAGATCAATGGAATAGAATTGAGAACCCAGAAATCAATCTGTCTATCTACCTACCTATGACATTCAACAAGTTTTCTTGTTGACAAGGAGATGAAATCAGTAGGGAAATGACAGCCTTTTAAATAAATGGTATTGGCAAAATTGGAAAAGTATCTGCAGAAAACTCAAGCAAGACCCACACCTCACGCCATACATAAAAACCAACTCAAAGTGGATCATGGACCTAGGACTAAAAC
>NW_006400555.1:14925-15540 GCF_000299155.1 Elephantulus edwardii | reverse complement strand
AAAAAATGTTCAAAATCCTTAGCTCTAAGAGAGATACAAATCAAAACAACTATGAGTTATCATCTCACCCCAGTAAGAATAGCAAAATTTAACAGAGCAGCAAATAACAAATGCTGGTGAGGTTGTGGTGAAACTGGAACCCTTATTCATTTTTGGTGGGACTGTACAATTGTCCAACCACTCTGGAAGGCTGTATGGTGCTTTCTCAAGAAGTTCGAAATAGTAATACCATTGACTTAACAATTCCACTACTAGGAATATAGCCTAAAGACACCAGAACTTCCACCCAAGCAGATATATGCACACCCATCTTGATTGCTGCTTTGTTCACAATAGTAAAGAGTTGGAAACAACCCATATGCCTATCAACAAAAAAATGGATATAGAAGCTTTGATATATTCACACAATGAAATATGCAGCATTGAAAAACAAAACTCATGAACTATTATACAAATTGGGTGACCATGATGGACATTATGCTGAGTGAAATATCTCAGTCACAGAAAGACAAATATTGTAAATTGCCACTGCTATAAAACAGAACTGACCTGGGGGCTGGGGGTTAAGCTAAATAAAGAGGGGATAAATAATGTACATGGCATTGAAACAGACGA
>NW_006400555.1:8155-13515 GCF_000299155.1 Elephantulus edwardii | reverse complement strand
GTGGTTGGGGGGGGGAACTGTATAACAATGAAATAACTTTTTTTCCAAATTGCAAATCAAACTTGGAGGGAGGAGAGGCAGGAGGAAAATGTGCATGTAACAATGAATGAATGGAAATCCAAGTTTTATATATATATACAAGTCCAAAACAACCCCTCTCCCCAAAAGAAGTAAGGATGAGGAAATTTTGTCTTATACACTGTGGGAACATTATTAGTAAGGGCCAATTCCTGGGAAAGGATATTTTTCTTGGAAAGGTGGAAAGTTAGACTCAGATAAGGAGAGGAAGAGCTTTGACAACAGGAATTGATACAGCGACTGTAACAATGAATTTGAGTATACTAGAGCTTATGAAGATGGGGAAGGATAGGGCAAGATTTCAGTCTGTTTTTCAATAGAGTTGCTATGAGTTGGATCTGAATTGATACCACTTAACAACAACTACAACAAAATTTGATCACCATCTGATTCATACTGAAATGTAAGTTGAACCAGGGAAGTGCTTCCTTTTGTTCACTGCCCCCTTATATCAGAGGATACATTCTCAGAAGATGCAGAGAATTCAAAATTGAATATGTTGTTAAACAAACATTTGACTCCATGCTATGGCAAGAAATGCTAACGGAACACTTTTCACCTTACAAGCTGAATTTAGAATTTAGAAATAATTGAATTTTTGACTTACAAAAGGCAATATCATATAAGGTTACTGGCTCCAGCGTACGTGTTTCTACAGATTTACTCAGCTAATACCATCCCAAGTAGATCCTTGGTGGTGTGGGAGTTAAGCACCTACCTGATAACCCAAAAGCTGGCAGTTCAAGTCTATCAGCCATTATGTGGGGGGAATGGTATAGCAGCCTTGCTGTCTACATCCTTAAAGCTTTAGATCTTTGAAGACTGTTGTTGTTGTGGTGTGTCATTAAGTCAGAACTGACTCACAACTGACTACCTCCAGTGGATTTTCAGAGTCATTTAATCATGTAGGAGGAGATTGGCCCATCTTTATCCTGCAGAGCAGGTGGATTTGAATCACATACCTTTGGGTTGCCAGTGCCATTCTTTACCACTAGGCCACCAGGGCTCACTTGAACACCTTATGAAGACGTTCATGTCAGTGCAATAGAGTGCTTTGAGCTGTCATCAGTAGCAAATCGTTTGCTTTTCTTACCCCAAGGACTCTATAGAGTCAATGATACTGTGCTTTTTTTCAGTGATGATAAAACTCTCACCATTGCAACTATCACATTAATGAACAACACTATTGGTTTAATTTTAAGAAAGTGTATTTACTCTGTTGTATTATTTTAAATTTATATTGCAAACAATATATCAATTCAACAATGTCTTTAGCTATGATTTATTGTTTATTTTTGTTTTGTTGAGTCAAAACCAAAGCATAGATGACTCACCAGTGGGATTTCTGAAGCAATAAATCACACGAAAGGTGGCTGCCCATCTTTTTATTGCGAGAGCAAGGTGCCTTCAAGTAGAGTATGACTCATAGTGTACCTATGAATAGATTTGAACCCTGTTCTTTGCTGTACCACCCTCATTATCTTTGACACACCAGAGGCCATTGAAGGAGTCACTATGTCATTTTGTCTCATTGAAGGTCTTCTTCTCTTTCACTAACCTCCACATTTCCAAGCATGATGTCCTTCTCCAAGGAATAGCTTATTCTAGAACAGGTTTGTCCTAGAAAGGGTTAAACTAGGCTGCTCCTGGAGGCAAGGATTCTGAAGCTTCATCTGATATACTTTGGACATGTTGCAAAGAGGGACTAATCCTTGGAGAGGGATATCATGCTTGGGAGGGTTGAGGGATGGTGCACTAGAGGAAGACCCTCTTTGAGATGTATTGATTCAGTAACTGGGGTAATTGTGATTGGTGTGTTGGAGACAATAAGATTGGCACAGGACAAAGCAGGGTTTAGAGCTGTTTTACACAGGGTCACTATGAGTAGCAGGCGACTCAATGGCACATAACAACAACAACGTTGTCAAAGTATATCAGACACAGCTTAGTCCTTGTAGAACCATGTTTATCTTCTTTTTTTGAGTGGTTGTTCTCATTTTAGCACACAATATTGCCACTGTTATAATAAAATTTCTCCTTTTGTATCATTTACTGCTTTGGAAACCCAGTAGAAATCAACTCTGAATTGACTCTGACTCAATAGCAATTAATATGAATGAGATACAAGGGACAGGAGGTTTTTGGTGGTGCAAACAGTTTCTAGAAGCTATTTCCAAAACATTTCTCACTGAAAACCCAATAAGGCACAGTTCTACTAGGGTACAATGAGGTTTGGATGAGTTGGGTCCATGAGATCATGACTAGGGGAGCTCTGGTGGCCTAGTGGTAAGGAGCTGTGCTATCAATCCAAAAATAGGTGGTCCCAATCTGCCAGATGCTCCACAAGAGAATGAGGAACAATCTCCTCCTGTACAAAGTACTGGCTCTTAAAACCCCCTGGTGGTCAGCTATAGACAGTTCCAACTCAGTGGTACTCAACAACAGCAAGATGATGCCTGGCTTTGCGTGAGCCAAGGTTGTTTATTAGTGGAGATTATAGGAATCCTAGCATTTAGGTTGACTAAACACAGTGCAAAAGGGCTCTAGATGCCACAGCAGCTACTAAACCAGAATTACACAATTTGGTAGAAACCAAATGACCTTGAACAACAAAAGGTGGAATGTTCTGGAACAAGAATGCAATTTAACATACTTGACACATCACACGTTTTCAAAAGCTGTGGCTATCTTGGGAATACAAAGAACTCCACTTTGATTTAATGTGTTACTGTTGTTGATTTAATGTGTTACTGTTCTGTAGAGTCGACTGAGCTGTGACTCATAGCAACCCTACGTAGAGAGTTCTAAAGCCTGCCCTGTCCTGAGCCAGTCTCACTAATTTTGACACACTAACCCCCATTGCCCCAGTTACTGTCTCAATCCTACTCATCTGGGCTCTTCCACTCCTGCGCTGTCCCTCTACCCTTCTGAGCATATCTTTCTCCAACAGCCAGTCCTTCTTGGACACATGCCCAAAATATGTGAGATGAAGCTTTAAAATTCTAGCCTCCAAGGAGAGACTTGGTTTCACCTCCAAGACATACTTATATGTTTTCAGGGCAGTACAAAATATGTTGAAGAGTTTTCTCCAGCACCACAATTTGAAGGCATCAGTTCTTCTGCCATCTTTAGTAATTGCCCATCTCTCTGATGCATAGCAAGTAATTGTGATGATTATGGCCTAGATTAGGCACACCTTAGACTTTAGACTGTCATTGTTGCTTTTCAGCACTCTGGAGAGGTCCATGACAGCATATTTTTCCCAGTGCAGTTCATCTTTTGATTTCCTGACTGCTGGTGTTAAGAGTTTTGATTGTGGATCTGAGCAAGCTGTAATTGTTAACAACTTCCATCTCTTCTCCATCCATTGTGGTGTTGCCAATTGGCCCAGTGGTGAGAATCTTTGTCTTCTTGATGTTTAGCTTCAATTCATACTGAAGACTACAGTCCTTGACCTTTTGCAGCAAACACAACAGGTCTTCTTCAGCTTCAGCAAATAAGGTTGTCTCATCTGCATATTGTAGGTAGTTAATGAGTCTTCCTCCAATCCTGACACCTGAAACCACATTCCTCCTCATAAAGCCCAGCTTTCTTAAAGACCTGTTCTGCATATAGATTGAAAAGGTATGGAGATAGGATGCATACCTGATGCACTCCTTTCCTAATTTTGAATAATGCAGTGTCTCCTTACTCAGTTCTGAGGACTTCTTGTTGGTCCAAGTATATAGGTTTTGTATAAGCATAATAAAATGTTCTGGAATTCCCATTTTCCTCAAGGTTAGCCAAAATTTGTTGTGATCCACAGTCAAATGCCTTTGCATAGTCAATAATACACAGAAAGACATTATTCTGGTACCTTTTGCTTTCAACCAAGATCCATCTGACATTGGTAATAATGTCTCTCATGCCACCACCTCTTCTAAACCCAACTTGTATTTCTAGCAGTTTTCTGTTAATGTACTGTTCCAGTCATTTCTGGATGATCTTAACAGGATTTTGCTAATGTATGATACGAGTGCTATTCAATAATTTCTACACTCTGTCAGGTCATCTTTTTTTAGAAAGCAAACAAATACAGATCTTTTCCAGTAAGTTGGTCAAATAATGGTCCTCCAGACTTCTTGCTATGACTTAACTTTTCTCCAAAATTATTGCTTCACAGGATGGCTGTTGCTGTTGTTAGATGCCATCGAGTCAAGTGCAATGTGCACTGTTGCTGTTATGTGCTGTTAAGTTGCCTGCAACTCATAGTGACATTATGCACAGTAGCTCCAAACTCTGCCTCATCTTGAGCCAGTCTTACTGTCACCAACACATATAGCCTCATTTCTCAGTTACTGTGTCAATCCATCTCATCTAGGGTTTTCTTTTGCTCCGTGCCTTCACCCTTCTAACTATTATGTCCTTCTCCAAGGACTGGTCCTTCCTGACAACTTGCTCAAATTATGTGAGAAAGAGCTTCAAAAATCTTGCTTTCATGCAGAGAGACAGAAAATCTCATACATTGTTGGTGGGGTACAACCACTCGGGAAGGCAGTTTTACAATTCCTTAAATAGCTGAATATAGAAATTCCATATGAGCCAGCCATTTCACTGCTTCAAATATGCTGTTGTTGCTGTTGTTATGTGCTGTCAAGTCACCTATAATCATAGCGACCCTATGTACGCAGCTCTGAAGCCTGCCCTGTTTTGAGCCAGTCTTACTGATTCCAACAAACCAAATCTTATTTCCCACTTACTTCATTAATTCATCTCATCTGAGGTCTCCTTTTCCGGCACCATCATTAACCATTCTGAGTTTGATGTGCCCAAAGTAGGTGAAACAGAGCCTCAAAATTCTAGCCTCCAAGGAGAAACTTGTTTTCACCTTCTCTAAGAAAGACTTTTAAATGGCAAACAGAAACACAAAGAAATGCTCATGATCACAGGCAATAAGAGAGATGCAAATCAAAACCATAATGAGGTACCAAACGGTAACAAGTCAGCAAGTCATAAATGTTGAAGGGGATGTGGCAAGAAAGGAACTCTTATACATTATTGGTTGGATTGTGAAATGGTACAACCATTCTGGAAGATAGTTTAGCACTTCCTCAAAAAGATGAAAATAGAAATTCCATATGACCCAACTATTCTACTACTTGGAACATGTTGTTGTTGTTGTTGTTATGTGCCGTCGAGTCGTTTTCGACTCATAGCAACCCTATGCACAACAGCCCTAAACCCTGCTCTATCCTGCGCCAACCACACTGCCTCTGACACACCCATCCCGATTACCCCAGTCA
>NW_006400555.1:2324-6745 GCF_000299155.1 Elephantulus edwardii | reverse complement strand
CCTTCCATCTTCTTTTAATACTTCCTGGATCATTTAATATTCTGCCCAAAGCATCCTTGATTACAGCAACTCTAGGTTTGAATCTTTTCTTCAGTTCCTTGAGCTTAAGAAATGCTGACTACTGTTAATATTTCCACCAAGAGCTAAATCAAAAGAAGAGGATATGGAAGATTTTTACCCAGTTTTGCAGTTCAGAATTAACCAAACACACAATCAAATTGTGTTAATGATAATTGGTGGCTGGAAAGCAAAAATTGGAAAAAAACCCAAGAAGGGAATATTGATGTTAGGTGCCATCAAATCAGCCCCTACTCACAGTGGTAACAGAACAAAACTCTGTCTAATCCCATATGATCTCTTCTTTGCTTTAGCTCGTTGATAACACAGTTTTGTCAATCCATCTCATTGACAGCCTTCCTTTCTTTCACAACCTGCTACTTTTCCAGGCATGATGTCCTTCCTGAGGGACTAATCCTTTCCGATGACATGCTGAAATTATGTGAGGCAAAGTCTCTCCATCCTTGCTTTCAGACAGCATTCTGATTCAATTTCCTTCAAAATAGATTTCTTTTGACATATCTGGTCTACTCAGTACATCCTCTCAGCATCTCAATTCAAAGGCATCAATTTCTCTTTGGTCCTCCTATGTATTGTCCAACTTTCAAGGGCTTATGAAACCATTTCAAATAACATATCTTAGTCAAGCACACTTCAGATTTTAAAGTGACTGACATTGATGTATATAGAATTCTAGGTATTAATGCTAATATAATCCATTATAAAAAGTAGTCCTCCTGGGCAGAATTTTAAAACTGGACTTATTAACAGAGATGACAAGTGGAACAGTAGCCTTTGGTGTGCATGTCTGTACACTTATTTACAACATAATCAAGTTACAAAGAGCCACAATTCAAACCTGGCTTTGTTTGTTTTTTTGTACATCTTATCATCAGAATTATGTACTACATGCAATGTTGCAGCATCTAATTTGCTTATCATTTTCAGATGTTTGCATGAAGATCAGATGTTTACTGTTACGATTTACCGTTTAAAGCCATGTTGAATAATAGTAGGCAAAAATAAAAACAAAAAGGAAAAAAAAGAGAAGATTTAAATTATGTCAGAGCTAATATATGACAAAGTCTTTGGAGAAGAGCTCTTGTTGTAAATCAGAGATTACTATTATTAAGATTTTAAAAAGGAGTTTGGGTGATGCAATAGCAATGGCTCAGCTTCTGATCAAAAAGTTGTCAATTCAAATCCACCAATGGCTCTGTGAGATAAAAGGCCCAGCAGTATGCTCCCATAAAGATTTTATGCCAGAAAAACTATGAGTCATTTCTACTCTGTTATTATAGGATCGCAATGAGTTAAAACCAAGAATATCACACCAGTAAGACTTCGTATGCTGATTACAGAGATATATCACATATAGAGAACATGGAAACTGACAGCTGGCTTTTTGTTTGTTTGCTTGCTTGCTTTATTGTGAGTTTAATGAAAGTTTACAGAAAAGTTAGATTTCCATTCATTGCACATGTTCCTCCCTAATCCTCAACCCTCAGTTTGAGTTTTTTACTTAAAAAAAACCCCAACATTAATTGTTACAAATTTCCTTCCTCCCTCAGTCCACTTTGTTATGCACTTCTTATTCTGGATTGTTATTATACAGATAATATCGTATATATATATTCTTTTTAAACAGTGCTTTCCTTCATCTGTTTCAATGCAATACTCATTATTTATCCCCTCTTTTATCAATTTTCCTCCAACCTCTATGTCAGTCCTGTTTTACAACCGTGTTGTCATGCAATATTTGTCCTTTCATGACTGAGATATTTCACTTACCTTAAAGTCCTCCAGGATCACTCATGTTGTGTAATGTTTTATGAGTACCTTGTTTTTCAATGCTGCCTATTATCCCATTGTGTGAATATACCATAGTTTCTTCTGTTCATTCACTTATTGATGGGCAGTTGGGTTGCTTCCATCTCTTTGCTATTTTAAATAACACAGCAGCAAACATAAATGTGCATACATCTGCTTGGCTGGCAGCTCTGGCTTATTTAGAGTATATTATTGGTAGTGAATTGTGGGGTCAAATGGTATTTCTATTTCCAACTTTCTGAGACAGTGCCATACTGCCTTCTATAATAGTTGTAACATTTTACATTCCCACCAGCAGTGAATAAGAGTAGAATCTCTCCACAATGACTAAGGATGACAGAAAAAGAGCTTATGCCTTTGAATTGTGGTTCTGGAGAAGAGTTTTGAACATACCACGGATTGCCAAGAAAACAAATAGGTCTATATCAGAGAGACTAGGATTTTAAAACTCCATCTCACATACTTTGTGTACGTGGTTAGGAGAGAATGGTCCTTGGAGAAGGACATAATGCTTGGAAGAGTGGAGGGATAGCACGAGAGAGGAAAACCCCAGATGAGATGGACTGATACAGTGACTGGGCAATGGAGGTTGGTGTGTCAGAATTAGTGACACTGATTTAGGACAGGGCAGCGTTCGGAGTTGCTGTACATAGGGTTGCTATGGATCACAGGTGACTCAACGGCACATAACAACAACAACAACAATAGCTAGGGATTTTGAACATTTATTCATGTGTTTGTTTGAAAGTCCTCCTCGGTGAAGCGTTTATTCATATTCTGTGACCATTTTATGATTGAATTGTTTACATTTTTCTTGTTGAGGTTTTGGAGTAGTCTATAAATTTTAGAATAAATCCCTTGTCAGATATGGCATTACCAAATATTTGTCCCTGTCTGTGAGTTTCTTTCTTAAACTGTTGGAGAAGTTTTATGATGTGCATGGCTATTGATTTTAATTAGTATCAGGGGAAAGGTAATAAGAAACATTGTGGTGCTGAGTGAATACCCTCTTAATAGTAGATGATACACAAAAAAGAAAAAAAATATTTAGGCAGAAAATTGCCAACTTAAATCATACTTTGAAGCCAGAAAGCCTCTAAGGCAAAAAAAAAATTTATTTTAAAAAAATGTTTTCTTGTTTTTCCTTTATATAAAATGTTGGTTTTTTTTTTTTAAGAAAAAAAAACCTGTGCTTTTTATATACATTTTGTTATCTGTTTTTTTTTTTTCTTGCAACCTCCCTCCATCCACCACACTCTGCAATCCCGTGATTCCCACCCCATTCGCTAAAAGGCAGTTGTAAAGAAAATGTTCATTGCCTGAGCACAGAGCAGACGGTGCTGAATATCTAATCTAGGATCTGATTATATTGCAAAGGAGACAAAATGTACACCATAGAGTTTCTTTGATAAAGCTGAAATTCTGATAGGAAAAGAATGGGAGCTAGGCAATGTAGGAAGGGAAGTCTGACAAGTGTGACTCATATGTGGTAAACTAACTAATTTACTAATTGTGAAAGCTTGGAATCAACTCGTAGCTGGGTTTCCAGGAGGTTTCCAGAAGAGATTTTTCTTCTTTTTCCCTCTGAGCAGCAGGTGGATAGAAATTGTCAGAGCGGTGTGGCCGTTAGCTCAGCAGTGGAACTCCCTCTGAACTGTGCCAACAGAGCTTCCTGGAAAGGGCCAGTGTGAAAGAAGAAGGCCATTAACTAGATGGTTTGACAGAGTGACTGCAACAGTGAACATAGCAAAGACTGGGGGGCTCTTAAAGGGCTGCTGGATAGTGTTTTCCTTCATTATATTCAGCATCTTTATGAGCTGAAGCCAACTGGATAACATGTAATAATGAGAGTCACAGTACAATGAGATTGTTACATTTTAATAATAGGTGAAACCAGGCATGTAGGCATTCTCCATACTGTCTGTGTGATTTTTTTCCTGTAAACGTAAAACTATTCATTCAAAAGCGACAAACTTTAAAATCTTTGTATTCCGAAGTAAAAAGGAACTCTGCCTCACCATATCCTTCACTATAAAATTGTAGACTAAAAGTTATAAAATGTGAATAAGACAGTTACTGTTACAATGAACTCTGGGGAGGGGGGTAGGTGGTTATTATTTGCTATTGAATGAGTTCAAATTCATGGAAATTCCATGTACAACAGAACAAAGCACTGTCCATTCCTGTATCATGTTCACAATCATTGGTATGTTTGAGTTTATTTCCCCCCACTATGTTTTTGGAAGTTGTTACAATTGGTTTCCATTGAATCAGTTGAAACTCATAGCAATTCTGTGTACAACATAACAGAGCTTGGCCCAGTCCTGAGCCATCCTCACCATTGTTATATGCTTGAGTTTATTTTTATATCCACTGTGTTTTTGAAGTACCCTCAGCCTAGTGCGTTCATCCAAAGCCTTATTCTGCTATGATTCACGTTAGCTAATATTATAAGATTGCTTTCATAGTTAAGAAAGTCATTGCTAGGTCTATCTTGAAGTAAAATATTGTGAGTTACAGAATAATATCCATAC
>NW_006400555.1:0-490 GCF_000299155.1 Elephantulus edwardii | reverse complement strand
AACAAGAATGATTATTTTAAACTATAAATTTGTTATTGTTATTATTGTGTATCACCAAATTGGAAGTGACTCATAGCTGAGCCTCCAATGAGTTTTCAGAGGCAGTAAATCACACAGGAGGAGATTGCCCATCCTTCTCCCGCAGAGCACCTGGCAGATTGGAACCATGTGTCTTCGAGATTACAGCGCAGATTCTTACCAGAGAATGACCATTTTTAAAATGTAAATTTGTACTTATCCTATTAACTAATAAACTTGTCTATTATACTAAATTTTAATCTTAAAAATAAAAAGACAAAGATTCTTACCACTGGACCAATTGGCAGCATCAAGATGATGGATGGTAAAGAGATTGAGATTGTTCACAGCTTTAGTTTCCTTGGCTCCACAATCAACACTCTTGGCACCAGTAGTCAGGAAATTGAAACACATATTGCATGGGAAAGTCTGCTGTTAGGGAACTCTCCAAAGTACTGAAGAGCAATGGTGT
>NW_006400554.1:15688-20959 GCF_000299155.1 Elephantulus edwardii | reverse complement strand
GTTGTGGTATAGAGAAGAGTACTTAATATCCCTTTGACTGTTTCAAGGATAAACAAATATGCATTGGAGGAAGTGCATCTGGGTGCTCTTTACTGTGATTTTAGTGCAAGTATACAGAAAGACCAAGTTTTCATTCATTCACTGATGCACATTTTCCTCCCTCCTCTTCTCCCAGTGCACTTTGTAATGCACATCTTGTTCTAGATTACTTGTTATATGTACAGTGCCTACTCATCTATTTCTTTCCTTCACATTTTCTAGTGCAGTGTTCGTTACCTATCCACCTTTTTCCTGTTCATTCCCCCACACCCTACCAATCCTATTTTTATAAAAGTGGTCTTTTGCAGTATTTATCCTATTGTGACTGAGGTAGTTCACTCAGAATAATGTCTTCCATACTCACTCATGTTTGAGTAGTGTTTTATAAATTCATTGTTTTTCAATATTGCATAACATTCCACTGTGTGGATGTACTACTGTTTCTATCTCTTTGCTATTGTGAATAAAGTTGCAGTAAACTTGGGTGTGCATTCATCAGTTTGTATAGTATCTTGCCTCTAGTTTTTTTAGTGTATTCCTAATAGTGGGATGTTGTTGTTGTTGTTATGTGCTGTCCAGAAGCTTGTGACTCAAAGTTACCCTATGTGTACAACAGCTCTGAACCTTGTTCTGTCCTGTGACAACCTTATTTTCTCTGACACACTTACCCCTATTACCCTGGAAACGAAATCAATCCATCTTTTCAAGGATCTCTCTCTCTCTTGCGCTGTTTGTCCACCCTTCCAAGCATGATGTCCCTCTCAAAGGAATGGCCCCTATTTACAAGATACTTAAGGTATGTTAGACGAAGCTTCAGAATCTTCACCTCCAAGGAGCAGCCTGGCCTCACCTCTCCAGGATGGACCTGTTTGTTCTCCTAGCACTCCAAGTATATTCAAAACTTTTCTCCAGCACCACAATTCAAAGGCATTGATTCTTCTTCTATCATCCTCAGTTGTTGTCCAGCTCTCTGATGCATAGCAAGTAATTGCAAAGACAGTGGCCTGGATCAGGCACATCTTAATATCTAGACTGAAAGATCCCTGGCATCAGATTTTCCCAATGCAATTCATCTTTGGATTTCATGGCTGCTGGTACCAAGAGTTTTGATTGTGGAGCCACGCAAGCTGAACCTGTTGACACTTTCAATCACTTCTCCTTCTATCATGATGATATCAGTTGGCCCAGTGGTGAGAATCTTTGTCTTGATGTTGAGTTTTAATCCATATTGAAGACTGTAGTCCTTGACATTCTGCAGCAAATGCCTCAGGTCCTCCTCGGTTTCAGCAAGCAAACTTGTGTCATCTGCATAATGCAGGTTGCTGTTGAGTCTTTATCCAATCCTGATGCCACATTCCTCCTCATAGAGCCCAGCCTCCCAGATGATCTGTCCTGTATGTAGATTCAAAGATATGGCAATAGAATGCATCCTTGGCATAGACTTCTCCTGATTTTGAAGCATGCAGTGTTTTCTTGCTCTGTTCTGACAACTGCTTCCTTGTCCAAGTATACATTTCACATAAGCGCAGTCAAGTGTTATGGGATTCCCATTCTTCTCAGAGTTAGCCAGTTTGTTGTGATCCACACAGTCAAATGTTTTTGCATAGTCAGTGAAACACAGATAGAGTAGGAATACATATGGATCTCTTCCAGTAAGTTGGCCACGTGCTTGGTACAACTTGGTGAGCACCTCCAGGGCAGCATCTGTTGACGTATGTCAATTGGTACACAGTCAGTCAATTTCTGGGGCCTGTTTTTTGCAATTCCTTCAGAGGAGCTTGATTTTTCTCCATCATCATAGGCTTTTGTTCATATGTTGTTTCTTTCAATTCTTCTGTGTCAGCCAATTCTTTCTGGTATAGTGACTCCTTCCATCTTCGGATATTTCCTGGGTCATTCAACAATCTGCCCACAGCATTCTTAAATATTAAAACTCGAAGCTTGAATTTGTTTTTAATTTCCTTCAGTTTAAGAAATGCTGAATGAGTTCATCCCTTTTGGTTTTCCAGCTGTTTGACTTCCAGCTCTTTGCACATTTCATTATAATACTTTGCTTTGTACGCATAAAGCAGGTTATTGTTGAGTCCTCTAATCCTAATAGCACATTGTCTTCATATAGACTAGTTTCATGAGTGAGTTATTCATGTTATTCATAATACAGATTGAGTAAGTATGGCGAAAGGATGTAAACTTGATTTTAAGCCATGGATTTTCCCCTTGTTCTGTTCTGAAAATGACTTCTTGGTCCAAGGACCGCTAACTTTTTCTTGAGCACAACTAAGTGTTCAGGGATTCTCATTCTTATCAATGTTAGGAATTATTTGTCATGATTCACATTAATCAAATGCTTTTGCATGGTTAATAAAACATAAGTAAACACATTTTAGGTATTCTCTGTTGTTAGCCAAGATCCTTCTGGCATCAGTAGTGACATCACTCCTGCCCTAGCCTCTTAGGAATCCAGCTTGAGTTCCTAAAAGTTCCCTGCTGATGTGCTCTTCCAGTTGTTTTTTCATAACCTTTTTTTCCATAAGACTTTACTTGTATGTGACATTGATGACATTGTTCTATAATTTGCCCATCTGTTATATCACCTCTTTGGAAATGAGAACAAATGTAAATATCTTCTATTCAGTTGACTGAGTAGCTGTCTTACAAATTAGGTATCCCAACTGGCACCTTTCAACAAACAGATATAGCCCTGGAAATACTCACTAGTCAATGTTCACTAGTCAACTCAACTAGTTTATGTTTTTAAAACAAATTCTAGGAAAATGGAAAACATTTGAATCTGTTAATAGAATCTGTTGTTTACCAAGAAAGACTCCATATGATATGAAATAACCCAGATGCTTTATCAGTTGTGAAAGATGGAAAAACACGTTAATTGCCAGTGCAATAAAATAAATTCTAGGAGCAGATGGTAGCAGTAAGGGGTTTTAGGTTCAAATTCCAGCTTGACCACTTATCAGTTTTGTGTACGTTAGAATGTCTTTTTTAAGCTTTTCTTTCAAACTGTTCTTAAATTGGGAAAAATGAAATGACTTCATCAAGGTTCTGATAATAATGAGGTTGTACATCAAAAGTTCAGTGTCATGTTTAAGGTAAAGTTAATTGTTGAATATGCTTTAGCTATGTTTTACATAAAATAAGTCTATCTTAGAGGAAGTGCAACCAGGGTGCTCCTGGTAGTTGTTGGTTTGTGCTGTGGAGCTGCCTGCTATTCATAGTGACTCTATGTACAGCAGCTCTGAAACCTGCCCTATCTTGAGCCAGCCTCACTGACTCTGACACACTTACTCCCATTATCCCAGTTACTTTGTCAATCCATCTCACATGGGGTTTTCTCCTTTACTGTCCCACCACCCTTCTGAGCATGATGCCCTTCTCCAAGGACCGGTTTCTCCTGGCCATGGGCGCAAAGTATGTGAAACAGCTTCAAAATGCAAGCCTTTAAGGAGAAACTTGATTTCATCCTCTCCAAGAAAGACTTGTTCATTCTCTTGGCTATCCAAGAATTCAATATTCTTCCCAGCACCAGAACTCCAAGGCATCAATTCTTCTTCTGTAATAATTAGTCATTGTCTAGCTCTCAATGCATAGCAAGTAACTGCAATGACTACCTTAGTCTCTAGACTGACATAGTTGCTTCTCAGTACTCTGGAGAGGTCGCTGCCAGCAGATTTCCCCAGTGCAATTAGTCTTTTGATTTCTGACTTCTGGTGCCAAGAGTGTTGAATATGGAGCTGAGCAAGCTGAAATTGATAACCTGAATCTCATCTCCTTCTATCATGGTGCTGCCATTTGGCCCAGTGGTGAGAATCTTTGTCCTCTTGATGTTGAGCTTCAATCTATATTGAAGACTACAGTCCTTGACTTTCTGGGGCAAGTGCTCTTTAGAGGCAGTAAATGTGACTTCATATCATATACTTTGGGAATGTTGTTAGGAGTGACCAGTCCTTGGAAAAATACATTAAATTGGGAAAGGTAGGGAATCAGATAAAGAAAAGAAGACTCTTAACAAAATGGATTGACACAATGACAGTCACTATGAGTTGGAGCTTATCAGAGATGGTTTAGATGGTACAGAAAGGGCATTGTTCAGATCTCTTGTTAAGGGTGATATGAGTCATAGTTGACTTGATGGCATTTAACAACCACAACAGCAACAACAACAATAACATTACTGACATCATTGTGTTGCAAGAAAGAAAAAAAATGGTCAAAGGAAAGCAAATTTAGTGGGAAGAAACAGCACTACAACCCCAAAGGCACATAGTTCCAATCCACCAGCTGCTCCATGAGAGAAGGATGGACAACCTCCTGAGTGATTTACTGTCTCTGAAAACCCACTAGGGGGTCAGCTATGGGTCAGTTCTGAATTGATGGTATGCACCAACAACAATAACAACAACTGATTAGTAAAACAAACTTCATTTCCATGATTCTTCCAAGTCAATTTCCTGTAAGTGGGATAAAAGTACAAAGTTCCAAAATGGGACATAAGACGAAACCCAAAACTTTAAACCCCCCACAACAATTATATGCCAGAGGAACTCATCTTCTTACCAGAATACTAATAAACAAACAAAACCAAACACCCACAAAAACACAAGCCAGCTCTTTGAATTGGTTCTTACCACCTTTTGAGTATCTTCTTTAAAATTCCACTTTGTATTTTTTATGCCCTTTGAAGTTCATAGTAAATCAATATGTAGAAATCTGTTTTATGAGTATTGGATTTCTACAAAACTGTTTCATTTGGAATTCAAGTCTTTTGAAGCAAAGATCTGTGCTTTTTATTACTATTAGACAAATTGGATGTAGTGTTTTATAATACTTTTTGAATAATGGCTAAAATACCATGGAAAACCCAAATAATCCAGAAATAGCTGTTTAAAGTCTCCTGGGAAAAAGGGGGTATGACTTGCTGACAGTGTTTAAACACCAGCAGGTGCTAAGAAATTTGTTTTGACTCATTACATTTGTATTGGTTTCATTGCTTCCAAGCTTCTCCTGCTGTCTATTGTTGCCACTTTCTTGAAGTTTCCATCCATCTGTTAACTAAGTAAGACGGTTAAAATCAGAACAAATACGATACAAAAGAATTCATAGTGTTAAACATATGGTCGCACTATTTGATGTGTGTGTGGGTGAAGGAAATGGCAAAGATCTTGTGTGAAAAACAAGGTTTTAGAACTTTGTAAATAAATCAGTATAAAATAAAATTTT
>NW_006400554.1:7075-15473 GCF_000299155.1 Elephantulus edwardii | reverse complement strand
TAATATTTTAAGGAGATTTCTAGGTTTTCTCCTATAAAACAATTGGTGGATTCTAATTACCAGTTTGTGTTTAGCAACCTGACATATTACACACTATGTCCCTGGGTGTTAGAGAGGTGTCTCCATCCTTGACTTCCTCATAGCTTTATAGCATCTTAATGGCATCTTACTGAAAAAAGTTACTAGAGGAATTCAGTTGCACATGCAATCAGCCAATCAACTTCCATGGAGTAAATTATAATAAATATAATGCAGCTATCTGTGTTGCATAAAAACCTGAAATCCTATAAGGTTTTCTTGGTTTGGACTATTGATTACCAGGCTTTTCTTCTAAGTTGTCTCTTAGGGTGTTTGAACGCTAAGACTTTCAGTTATCAGTATAACATGTAACCATTTATACCATTCACTGAGGAAAGCTGCTGGAGGAATTTAGTTATACATGCAAAGCAGTAAATAAAAGCCAGGCTTCCTGAGGCAAGAAATGAGCTATATAGCAGGGCTGTGCTAGGGAGGAGATGGGATGAATGGAGTAGACATAAACTCAAATATGGGTGTAAATGTTTGAGTTTTCTTAATAGACTATATAACTGGGCCACATGCTCCCATTATGGCAGCCAATAGTGAGATGAATCAACCTTTTCTCGTTACTGCTGTGTAACAGTGCAAGATGCAGCTGTTGGGGTCCTGGTGGCAGATGGCTGATGGATGAGCAAATGCCGCTCAGGAAGCAGAGCCAGTTTTAGAAGAACCAAAAAAGCAACTGTTTGGCTTCTTTGAATTCAGCTACCCTCAAAAGCACACATCCAGAGAAACAAAATTAAAAAGAACTAGATAAACCGGATAATGTATTTCCTTTTAATGACTAATTTAAATGACTAAGATCTAATTTCCCTTAGGTGGTACACTTGGGTATGTTATCAGAGTGAGCTGATGGCTAATACTAAAAAAATAATAATATAATTTCTTCTCAATATTATTATTATTATTCAGCACCCAGATTCCAGTATGAACATATTGATTTGTAAAATAATTTAGTATCGTCTCAGAATTCTGCAATGGGAGTTCAGCCAAGGTAAAAGAAGGTCTAAAAAGTAGGTAGGATGAGAATCAACCTTATAAGATAATTCATTTTAGAGAAGGAATAAATGGAAATGGCAGAATGAAGAACATAAATAATAAATGTAAATATTGTTCCAAAGTGACCATAGAATGTTTCTTTAACTCTTTCTTGAGCTCAGAAATAACAATTTTGTCATAATGTTCAATTTACTGTATAAAGAATTAGTTCTGCACTGTGTCACATATTTACAGTTATTCAGTGGAATTAAACTGTCTTCAGTGAACTACTTGGTAAGCAATGACTTTTAAAAAGAACTTGGACTGAAGGATTAGGGTGTAAATTAGAGAGAGCCCTGTGTCATAGACTGAATTGTATGTCCCAAAATACACACGTATAACATGTAATCTATTGTTATCTTCTACAATTGGGGAAATGTCTTTCATCTGCTCCTTTCTGTAGAATGCTTGTCTGTCAGGATGCTGTTCTAAAGCATTCTAATTAAGAAAGACTAGGGAGAAGGACTGATCATTCACCTCTGAAACAACAGTACTTCCCAAACCCTATGTACAATAGAGCACACTTAGACTAGCAGATAGGACAACTGAGGCTGAACCTTCAATTATGGAAACACAAAGGAGGAGGAACAGTGAAGCATACATTAGTGATTGGAATGTGGAATTTGAGAAACATGAATGTAGGAAAACTGGACATCGTTAAGAAATAAATGGATTCAGTGACTGGGGTAAAGGAGGTAGTTCTGTCGGAGACAATAAGTTTGGCACAGGATAGAGCAGGGTTCAGAGCTGTTGTACACTGGGTCACTAAGAATCACAAGCGACTCAATGACACATAATGACAAACATAAAATGGAAACTAACTAATGATCTCCCCATGACCTGATAAAGCAAATAGTTGTGAGAGAATTAAGGGTAGATTTCAATATTCCTCAGTATCAATATAATCCTGATCTGATGTAAGGACAGTTTCCCTAGGTTGTGGTTTGTTATGCATTTTATCCCTTTAAAAAGAGGGGGGGAAAGGAAAAAAAAAAGAGGAAAAAAAATAAAAAGAGAGGAAAGCTGGATGAGGAGGTAGGACTTCAGTCCTACTAAGAAAGAATCACAAGGAGTAGGGCGGACATAACTTCCTTTACTAATAAGCCCCTCAAAACCTAGAAAAGCTAAGATGCACGGAGATCTCCAAGGGATTACAATTGGTGCTAAAGGGAAGAGGTAATTTTCTGTAGAACTGGAACTCTGACTTTTGGACTACTAGGAGCTCTGGTGGTCTAATGGGTAAAGAACTGCATTACCAACACAAAGGCAAAGGGTTAAAACCTACTAGTTCCTCAGAGAAGAAAGGATGAACAATCTCCTCTCATGTCATTTGTTGTCTTTAGGTGCCATTGCATCAACTTTTGACTCGTCATGACCCTAAGAACAATAGTTCTGAGCCTGGACCTCTCCTGAACCATCTTTCCCATTTCTGATGTACTTGAGCCCATTGTTTCAGTCACTGTGTCAGTTCATTGTGTTGAGCTCTTCCTCTTTTTCTCTGCTCCTCCACCTTCCTCAGCATACCGTCCTTTTCTAAGGACTGGCCCCTCCTGACCCCACACCCAAAATATATGAGATGAAGTTTCATGACCCTTGCCTCTAAGGAGCACACTGGTTGCACTTCTTTCCAAGGCAGACTTGTTTGCTCTTTTGACAGTCCGTGGGACTTTCAGGAATCTTTTCCAATATCACAACTCAGAAGTAGTGATTATTCTCTGTCCTCATTATTTAGCTTTCAGATATGCAGGAGGTATTTGAAAAGACCATGATTTAGATCAGGAAAATGAGTAAGGATACAAGAAAAAGAATTGATGCCTTTGATTTGTGGTAGTGGAGAAAATTATTGAATATCCCATGGATTGCCAAAACAACAAATAGAAATGTCTTGGAAAGACTGTGTCCAGAGTGCTCTTTGGAGGCAAGGATGACAAAGCTTCATCTTTTATACTTTGAATACGTAGCTGGGTGAGGCTATTCCTTGGAAAGGGACATCATTCTTGGAAAGATGGAGGGTCAGTGAAGGAGAGGGATACCCCCAAAGAGACGGGGTTGATACTGTGACTTCAGTAATGTACTTTAGTATCCCAGAGATGATGAGGAAGGCCAAGGTTAGGGCAAGTTTCAGTTCATAGGATTGCTTTGAGTTGTATTTGATTTGATTACACCTAACAACAAATAACAATATCTTTGTCTTATTGTTATGTGCCGTCGAGTTGCGTGCGACTCATAGTGACCCTATGTACAACAGCCCTAAACCCTGCTCTGTTCTGTGGCAATCACACTGTCTCTGACACACCCACTCTGATTATCCCAGTCACTGAATCAATCCACCTCACAGAGGGCCTTCCCCTCCTGTGCTGTCCCTCCTCCCTCCCAAGCATGATGTCCCTCTCCAAGGACCAGTCCCTCCTAACAACATGTCCAAGTATGTTAGATGGAGCCTCAGAATCCTTGCCTCCAAGGAGCCACCCGGTTTAACCCTTTCCAGGATGAATCTGTTTGTTTTCCTAGCGGTCCATGGTATTCTCAATACTCTTCTCCAGCACCACAGCTCTAAGGCATCAATTCTCCTTCTATCCTCCCTAGCCATTGTCCAACTCTCTGACGCATAAGGACTATGGTCTGTATCAGATTCACCTTAGTTTCCAGAGTGACACCATTGCTCTTTAGTACTTTGGAGAGGCCCTAACAGTAGACTTTCCCACCACAGTACATCTTTTAATTTCCTGGCTACTGTGGAGCCAAGCAAACTAAAGCTGTGAACAATTTCAATCTCTTCACCATCCATCCTGACGCTGCCAATTGGTCCAGTGGTGAGAATCTTTGTTTTCTTGTTGTTGAGATGCAATTCTTATTGAAGACTTCAGCCCTTGACCTCTGCAGCAAATGCTTCAAGTTTTTCTTAGTTTCCATGAGCAAGATTGTGTCATCTGCATAATGCAGGTTGTTGATGAGTCTTCCTCCAATCCTGATGCTGTATTCTTCCTCATAAAGAGCAGCTCTTGACTGATGTGATCCTTATTGAGATTAAAAAGATATGGAGACAGGACCCATCCCAACACACTCTTGATTTTGAACCATGCAGTATTTGCTTGCTCTGTTTGATGACTGCTTCCTGGTCCAAGTATAAGTTTCATATGAGCATCATCAAGTGTTCTTGGATTTCCATTCTTCTAGCAAGTGGGCATTATTTGTTGTGATCAGTTAGATGTAGGGTGCAAAGGACACCAGTCAAATTTACATGTTTCAGAAACACTGAACAACTGTTTGTTGTTTACTAATCAGTGTGCTTGCATTTAAATATTGATGCCATTTTTTAAAAAAAATAAAAATCTCTCCATACTGTCTGATAACAGGAAAGAAGATTCAGATGGACAGCAGAATTAGGGAAGCACAGTGTGGTAAGGAGGAAATACCAGCACAGAGATTATGAAGTGAATTGACTCTGGGCATTAGTGAGATGTGGAAGTAGTTGAAGCTGAATGTAAGACTTGCTGAAAAAGGGCCAGTCTCATTTTTTAAGAATTTTTTAGCTTTATGTTTTAGTTGCTTTTAGCTGTCAATGAGTCAGTCCCTACTTAGCGTAACCTTATGTATGAAATGCTGCCTGGGTGAGCTCCATCTCCACAAAAGAACTGTTGTATAGTTTTCATCAGCTGAAATTCAGAAGTAGGCTGCCTGGCTTTTCATAGACAGCCTCAATCTGAAAGTTCCACCAAAACCCTAAGAATGGGTCTGGAATATGTCAGACTTCATGAGAATTGCCCTTGGGCTGCTGCTTTGCTGATAGGGATTCTTACTGTGAAGTTAGAGGAGATCAGATGCTACTCCCTCCTGCCTACTACATTTTTACATGTTATGGAACAGAATAGGTCTACAATTACATGGGCTCAAATTCTGGCTTAAAATATCTTATTCCAGAGAGAGAGAAAGAAAGTTAGAGCAAAGGAATGAGTGAGAGATAGGAGTTTAAAAATTGCTTCTGAACCAGATGCTTTGCGGGAGAAGGAGGGGCTAGCACCTCCTGTTCCAGTCAGATCCAGTTCGACAGTACTTTTGTTTCTGAATCAGTTCAACATTCCTGCCAATGAATAACTGTTCAAGAGTAGGAAGCAATGAATATGTTAGCTCTTTGTTAGAACCTGTGTCACATGAGCTCTAGTGGTGTAGAGGTTTCACTGCCAACCCAAAGGTATGTGGTTGGAATCCACCAGGTATTCTGCAGGAGAAAGCCAGGTAGTCTTTTCCTGTGCAGTCTACAGACTTTAAAATACCCACTTGTGGGTCAGTTGAGAGTAGTTTCTGGCTCAGTGGCACATAACAACAACAAAAATTTGTCAGCTTTTACCCATGAGCATTTTTCATTGCAGAGTGTGACCTCAGTTTTCAGATGGTCAGAAAGCTTGTTGTTTTTATTTATTTTTTCCAGTTAAAATAAGGTCCCTGCATTCGTTCTCTTTTAAAGAGTTAACCAGCAGCTGCAAAGCTGGAACAAAAACTAGCTTGGCTAAGAATAGGCTGCTATCTGAAAGATCAGCAGTTCATCTGTACCAGTCATTGTGAAGGAAACCATGAGGCAGATAGGGTGCTCTTTTATGAATTTATACCCTCAGAAACCTAGAAGCCTCAGGGATAAGCCCACTTTGCTATATAAGGTCACCATGAGTTAGAAAGGACACAACAGTAGTGAGGGTTGGTTTGGTGTGCTGTCTGAAAGCAAGAGCTAAGGATATCCTGAAGGTGTTACTTGACTTTGAAATTCAATGCTATGCATACTCTAAAATGTTTTTGGCCTGCGTAATTGACTTAATGTTTCTGAAACTTGACTTCATTGGTAGTAGGAAGAAGAAAACATGACAATGTCCTCCTGACAGCTTATAATCGGGTAATATGTTCTCCTCAGAACACTGTGCAACATTTCAATGACTCAGAGAAGCATATACAAAGTTATTATTTTGTTGTAAACTTAAACCTACTGAAAACCTTCAAATGTGATACAAAAAAATATCTGTTTATCTTTTTCTGTGAATCCTCTAATTAAATATTGCCATAGCTACCTTATATCTTTTTTTGCATATAACCCTTTCTATCTATCTATCTATCTATCTATCTATCTATCTATCTATCTATCTATCTATCTATCTATCATCTATCTATCTATCATCATCATCTATCATCTATCTATATGTTGTTTATATGTCTTCTTAATTTTCTGCCTCTAATGACTTTGTATTCCAAACCAACGACTGCCATTGAATAGAATCTCCTTGTAGGACAGAGTAGAAGTGCCTATAAAATTTCCAAGGCTGTGAATGACTTTTTGAATTAAAAAAAATTTTTTTTATTATTTTTTTTTTTTAGGTGTACCATCAAATCTGATCCAACTGGTATAGGAGGAGATTGCCCCTCCTCCAGCAGAACATCTGGTGGATTTGAACCACATGCCTCTGGGATTGCAGTGTACCTTCTTGCCACTAGGCCACCAGAGCTCCCTGTGAATGTTTTAAAAAAATTATTTTTTGTTGTAATTTTAAAGGAAGTTTACAGGAAACTTGGATTTCCGTTTAGTCATTCATAGATGCACATTTTCCTCCCTAACCTCCTCCCCAGTTTGCTTTTCTTTTTAAAATAATTTATTCACTGTTGTATAATTTCCTCCCCTCTGCCAGTCCATTTTCCTATGCACCTCCTATTCTGGACTACTGTTATACAAATAATGCCTCATCATATATCGCTTATAAACAATTCTTTCCCTCATCTGTGCCAATGCAGTGTTATTTTTTACCCCTCTTTCCTTAGTTTCCCTCCAACTCCTAATGCCAGTCCTATTTTGTAACAGTGGCATTATGCAGTATTTGTCCTTTTGAGACTCAGCATAATGTCCTCCAGGGTCACCTATTTTGCATAATATTTTACGAGTTCCTTGTTTTTCAGTGTTGCATAGTATTCCATGGTGTTAATACACCCCAGCTTCTCTATCCCTTCATTTGTTGACAGAAGGCTGTAAATTTGTATGGAAACAGTTTGCCACACTTTTCTCCTAAGGAGCAGTTGGCGGGTTCTAACTGCCAACCTTTTGGCTAGTGGCTTAATTCTTTACCCCACCATGCTACTATGTGATAGTTTGGAACTGACTGTGTTGGGAGTTTTTACACTACATGAAAAAAGCAAATGCTTTATTTTGAGCCTTTATATTTCCTCTACAGAACTGGTCTACCAGCATATCTTTCTTTAACTTTGAATATTTCGCACTTCTAAGAACAAGGACAGGGATCTGTGGTGGTTTAAGCTAAGGAGTTGTGCTGCCAGTGCTGAGGCAGGTGGTTTGCTGCATGGGATAAAGATAGGCAATTTATACCAGAGTGATTCATAGCTTCTGAAAACCACCAGGAGCATTGGCTATGAGTTCATAAGAGACAAATTGAGATCAAGCTTAGAAGTCTTAGTGTATGGTGTAAAGAGACTGCCAAATGCAGCCAGAAATGTACTATCTAAACAGGATAAAACTGATGAATGGGACCTTCTAAAGATCAAATCCCTCTGTTCATAAATTTTTTTTTCCACAGGGTGAAAAGAAAACCTATTGACAGGGAACAAACATTTGGCAATAACATCTCACATAGGAGTCTCATAATGAAAGTTTATTCAATACTTCTGGGCCTCTACAAGAAAAAGACTGATAGCCCAATTACAAAATGGACAAAAGACATGGAAAGAATTTTCAGAGGAAGATGTTCAAATGGCCAACAGACATATGAAGAAATGCTCCAAATAACTGGTAATAAGAGAGATGCAAATAAAAATCACAATATCATCTCACTGCTGTACCAGTAGCAAAGTTTGACAGGACAGCAAGTAATAAATGTGGGAAAGGATATGGTGAGATAGAAACTCTTTCACATTGTTGGTGGGATTGTACAATAGTACAACCACTCTGGAAGGCAGTTTGGTGCTTTCTCAAAAAGCTGCACTTAGACGTTTCATATGACCCAGCTATTCCATTATTTGTAATATACCCCAAGAAAATGAGAACTGAGGCTCAAATGGAAACTTGTACACCAATGTTCGTAGTAGTATATTTACCACCACAAGAACATGGAAACAGCCCAGTTGTCCAACCACAAGTGAATGGATTGAGAAGTTGTGGTACATTCATATAATGGTATACTACATAGAACACAAGAACATTTCTTCATGTGTTTGTTAGCCATCTGAATGTCGTCTTCGGTGAAGTGCCTGTTCATATCCTGTGCCCATTTTTCTATTGGATTATTTACCTTTA
>NW_006400554.1:2612-5610 GCF_000299155.1 Elephantulus edwardii | reverse complement strand
GAGGACAAATACTGTATAAAACCATTATTGTAGAAGGAATATGTGGATCCAAGGTGTGATTGGGGTGGGGTGGGTGGAAATAGAGATGTGAGGATGGGTGAGCGGGTAGGGTTACACAATTTGCTGGGTTAGTGTGGTGAAGGAATGGGCAAAATCTTTTGTGAAAAACAATGTATTGTGTTCAAACTTTGTAAATAAACCAGAATAAAAATAAAAATATGTTGAGGGCATATAACAACAACAATGACAAGGAAAAATGTATCATTTTACATAATACAGAAAAAGATCAATATAAGAGAAACATGGATACAATGTCTTGCTATAATCCATTGTCTTTGTTTACATTTAATCAATGGTATCAGCAATATTTTTTATAGTGATATCCTTATTCTCAACCTTTGCCAGTGCAGTAGCCAATCTGTACTTGCACAGTGAATTTAGTTGTCATGTTTCTTGATTTTTTTAGAAATTGGAATAAAGCCTCTATGTTTGATTGTCTTTATGACTTTGATATTTCTGAGGAGCAGAGGCCAATTGTTCTGTGGAATATCTTTTGATTTCAGTCTGCTGCATGCTGCCCTGTTATGTTGTCTTTGGCAGAAATACAGTCTAAGGGATAAGTTAGATTGACATCAGGAGGCAAGTGGTGGTGTCCCAATTCTGTGATGTTAACTTTGATGTTCAGGTTAAGGGAATTCTCTCCAGATTTCTCCACAGGGAAGTCAATTGTGTTTCTCTTTATAGTGAATAACTTATTTGTAGAGAGATATAGAATCACTATGAGTAAGAACTGAATAGATGGCAATGGGCTGGATTTGATTTGGTTTACCGATAGGGAGCCCTGTTGCTGTGGCGGTGGTGTTATGTTCAGATACTAACTTAAACTTTGTTGGTTAAAACTTCAAGCAACTCAGGAGGAGAATTCTCTTTCTGTAAAGATTTAAGGCTTTGGAAACCAATGGATGAAGCTATTCATAATTGACTGAATAGTGGTGGGTAAAATTTTACAGAACAAGAAGTACTATATTGCATGACAAAAACAATATAAATCATGAAAGAGAAAGATTTGCTTTGAAATGATTTAAATACTACCATTTTGTTGTTATTCAAACAGAAATTCCAAAAAATTACATTCTCAACTATGAAGAGCATCAAAGCCTATCTGTGAGGTAGTTATGTGCTTATAAGCGACAGGGAGGGTACATTCTAATGTAGCCCAGTGCCCTCCACAGCTGATTCTGTTCTGATTCTGATGCTATGAGAGAGACAGTCTCTGAACCTCAGTTATCTTATCTATAAAACTAGGATACCAATTCTCTCTTTTTGGGGACAGAAAGGAGATAAAATTAAATAGTCTTTGTACCTAACACTTATGAAATGCTATGTTTATGCCAGGTACTTGTTACTTGATAGGTCATTTAATGCTCCTACAAAGAAGATACCATTATTTTATTTATTTTGCAGATGTGAAAAGTGAGAGGAAACTCTCAGATGAGAAGAATCAGTTACCTGAGCAATTTAGTAAATGATAGACAATGAATGAATGAATGAATGAATGAAGGAAAATCCAACTTTTCTGTAAACTTTCATTGAAATCACAATTTATAAGAAGATGAAAAGGAAGATTAACTCCAAAGTCCACACTTTTGCCACCATATTCTTGCCTTTTTGTTTCCAAAATATGATTCTCTTATTTTACTTTAATTTTGTGCATTTACTAGACAGGCAAACATAACCAAACCAAAAAGCTCAAGCTAGTCATCATTGAGTCAATTCTAACCATGGTTACCCCATATGCGACAGAGTAAAACTTCAATCCAAGACATCTCTAGGTAGATGCCAGCTGCCAACTTTCAGTCAATAGTGGAGTGCTTAACTGCTTATGGCACCCGGAGACTCCACATACTTATCAAGTATGGAAGAAAAAAAAAAGTCATGCATCAGAGGTCAAGGGGCAGGTGCAGGTTAAGACTTTTTGACAACTATTAGTCATATCCCATCATCCTCATATCTCTTTAAATTTGTTTTGTATATGCTTGAATTATTCTTTACATAGTTTCTCAATCTTGGATTATTGGCATCTGGGATTAGACAATTCTTTTTGTGGGAGATTGTTTTGTGCATTGTAGCATTAGCAACACCCATTGTTGTTGTTGTTATGTGTCGTCAAGTGGCCTGTGACCCCATAGCAACCCTATGTACGTAGCTCTGAAGCCTGCCCTGTCCTGAGCTAGTCTCGCCTTTACATGTCAGATGCCAATAGCACCCTCCTCCAAATTATACAATGCAAAATGTGTATTCACATTGTGAAATGTTCCCTGGGAATGAATTTGTCCTCTGTTGAGGACCACTGCTCTAGATCTTCATTGGCTGTACTTGTTGGACTGCCCACCACCATTGCCATGCAAGTGACTCTGCCTTTGACTGTGGGAACTTAGGTAAGTTCTAGTCTTTTGAAGCTATTTTCCTGTCAGTGAAAAGAATTATTTCCTTTAATAAATATATCTAAACCAAACCCACTGCCATAAAATAAATTCCAAATCATAGCAAACCTCCCTCAGGAGTCTGTAAATCTTATGGAAGGAGTCTGCCTATATTTTTCCCTAAGAAGCATGTGGTGGATTCGAACTCCTGTCTTTTCAGTTACCTCCCCGTTGTGTTATATCTAGTACTGTGTAAAAGGAGAGGACAAGTCACAAGTTTTACTTCTTCTATACCAACTGTTTGAAAGCAAACTATCAAAACACAGCATTCCACAGAAAACTATTTCTAATTGGAAACAAGCCCAGGGCCCTACTTCATTCTTCACTCTCTCTCTTGATACCCTTTTTTGAGTCTTATTTGACACATGTACAAGCTGAAGGGGTTTTTCTAAGTTGTTGTTGTTGTTACGTGCCGTCGAGTTGCTTGCAACTCATAGCGACCCTATGTACAACAGCCCTAAACTCTGCTCTGTCCTGTGCCAATCGCACTGTCTCTGACACTCCCATCCCAATTA
>NW_006400554.1:0-2102 GCF_000299155.1 Elephantulus edwardii | reverse complement strand
AATCTCAATCTCTTCACCATCCATCCTGATGCTGCCAATTGGTCCAGTGTTGAGAATCTTTGTCTTCTTGATATTGAGCCTCAATCCATATTGGAGGCTGGCTGCAGTTGGAAACCACAAATGCTGGCAGAGGCCAAGTAGGTAGCAACTGTGGGAATCTAAATGGTGTAAAACAATGACTAGTACTAAAACTAGCTGAGAACTAGAAGTACAAGCCCTGTCTAGCAGCTCTCAGCATCATATTTTGAAAATATTTAGTTGCTTGTGGACCAGATTTGGTCTGTGAACAGCAAATTGTAGATCTCTGGATTACAACAGTTTCTAAGATCTATTCAGAGTCCTGCGTGATAAAAATATGTTAAGACTTCACTACTAGCCAAGAGGGAGGAGCAGTTGAACTGAAAACTTTTCAGGTCTTTTCAGGAAAGTCTGGAAGCAGAAAATAAGCCTGGAAGCAGAAGTGGCATCCACTTCCGAAATAGCTTGCCTCTGGAAACTCTATGAACAATGCTTAGGTCTTTTGTTCATAGGATTATTAAGAGTCTTCTATGACTCGATGGCACTTAACAACAACAACAACAACAGCAGCCATTCAGCAGATTTTTTTTAAGGAACCAATTTTCTGTAATTTTAGCTGTGCTGGCTGAGTGCTGTGGGTTTTTTTGTTGGTTTGGTTTTGTTTGGTTTTGTTTTTGTTTTTTTCTATAGGGCAGCTATAGTCAATGTGGGAAGATTTGTAGACTGCACTATTAAATACAGTTTTGTGCATTCACTTTAATTTTCCCAGCAATCTCAGAAGGATTATCCTGAACATATATAAGTATTCTTATTCAGAGAATGGAGGAAAAAACAAATAATGCGTGGTGTCTCCCACATAACCAGAGCACAATTGCTGCTGGTGCCAAAGCAGAAATCCAACAGTTAATTCCAGAAAGCACTAAATCTGATATGAGAAATTTCTCTCCATGAGAAGAACAATATCCTAAGGCAGGCAATTATCTGTTGAAATGAAAACAGAAAGACAAGGCATAGGATAACAGTGGAAACCTCAAAGAACAGAAATATTTATCAGTAGTAATTTTAAAATAAAATACACAAAATTAATCTCACGGTCCTGTAGGATTTCCTTTCCATTTACTTCATACTATTTTTTTTTTTCAAAAATTCTGCCAGTCTGAGTTATGGGTAATTTTATAAATGATGAGAAAAACAAAGGCTTTTACTTTCTTGACAATTATAAGGGAAAATTGAGGGACACTGTTTACTGACATCTAAGCTATATTTATTCTGCTGCACACTGACTTTCTGGAATGGCTATCCTTTCTGAATGCTAAAATATAAAGAGTAAAGGGGTAAGGAAGCTATGACTAATCACATGTAATTGCCATAAATTGGAGCTGCACACCAGTGTAGCAGGCATAATTACTTCTAGGGAGTCTATTGCTGGCAATTTTAAATCCAAGGGGACACCCATAAGGTCACTTTTTTCATGTACGAGCACAATGACTGGTAACCAAAGTTAATGGCCATTTGATGGCTACTGAGTATAGCCTGAGAGAAGGGATAACATTATTTAATTCATAAAGTTGTTGGACTCCAGCTATGGATGGATCCTCAGAGATGATTTAATCCAATTTCTTTATTCTATTAAAAAAACAAATCAAGGAGTAAAGTAGTTAAATAACTTAGGCAAGTCGTACTTCTTAGTCTCTCAAGTCCATCCCAGTTGCTTCTCAGGGTTCACAGTTGGGATTCAGAATCTGTGGGGTTACTGACGTAAAAATTACATTCAACAGAAATCTTTCTTTTATCAGTCATCTGACTTCAAATTTATGACACTAAACTCTCGACCATAATATTTACAATATAGACTGGGTTTAAAAACTTTACCATGTCAGAAAGAGGTAGGATGAATGTGATTCAGAAGTATGATTTTTATGTCTGGGGAACATCCAGACCGTAGTGTTTCTAACATCTGAATTATTTCTTTTACAATTTTCTATTTCCCGAGTGTTGTGGTATCTTCCCGATTAATCATGGGGTTCAGCCTGCATTTTCATTTGCACTGTCCAGCTAGCTCCCCTAGGGGCTTCTCAAAGCAT
>NW_006400553.1:20252-20772 GCF_000299155.1 Elephantulus edwardii | reverse complement strand
CAAAGTATGTCAGACAAAGCTTCAGAATCCTTTCCTCCAAGGATAGTCTGGTTTTACCCTCTCTAGGAGGAACCTGTTCATTCTCTTAAGAATCCATGGTATATTTAATACCCTTTTCCAACATCACAGCTCAAAGGCATCATTTCTCTTTCTATCATTCCTAGTCATTGTCCAGCTCTCTGATGCATAGCAAGCAAAGGTTATGGCTTGTATCAGGTACCCCTTAGTCTCCAGACTGACATCATTGCTCCTCAGTACATTGGAGAGGTTTGTAACAGCAGACTTTCACAATACAATATGTCTTTTAATTTCCTGTCTGCTGGTGCCAAGAGTGTTGATTGTGAGGCCAAGCAAACTAAAGTTGTTTATAATCTCAGTCTCTTCACACCATCTTGTCATGATGTTGACAATTGGCCCAGTGGTGAGAATCTTTGTTTTCTTGATATTGAGCTTCGATTAATATTGAATGCTGCAGTCCTTGACCTTCTGTAGCAAACACTTCAGGTCCTCCTCAGTTTCA
>NW_006400553.1:19447-19953 GCF_000299155.1 Elephantulus edwardii | reverse complement strand
CAGTCAAACAAGAAAACAACACGATATATCAGATCTGCAGGACACATCACCCTCTCTTGGGAAACTATTTCATTGTGACTCCAGAGTGTTGCAAATGGAAGAGAAGAGGCCCTAGACCACAAGAAGTCAAACCCAGAGTAGAAGTTCAAGGGAAAGTACTTTTCCTCAGAACAGTCTGAGATAGGGACACTTCCTTCACATTAGCACCTTGTATTTGAACTTACAGAGCCCTAAAGTCAAGAGACACTGACCATAGCATAAGAAACTAGCAGCAGCTTGAAGCATTTGGAATCACAGGAGCCGAGAAAGCTTGAGATATAAGCTACCACATCAAGAGCTGGATAGTGAGAGATAGGTGTTGAAGGGAGTTGGTGAGAGTAGAAGGGGATGCTCGTGGAGCAGGGAAATAGGTGGGTCAAGATACACATGTCAAAGTCAGGGACAACACTGAAACTACTGGTTATTTATTATATAATTGGGGAAATATCTTTCATCTGCTCTTTTCC
>NW_006400553.1:15831-18477 GCF_000299155.1 Elephantulus edwardii | reverse complement strand
TATCCCTACTCATTGTTCAGCTTTCTGATTCATAGCAAGTAATTGCAAAGACTATGGCCTGAATCAGGTACACTTAATCTCCAGACTGAAATTGTTGAGTTCCGGTACTTTGGAGAGGTCTCTTACAGCTGATTTTCCCAATGCTATTTGTCTTTTAATTTCCTGGCTGCTGGTAAGAAGAGTGTTGATTGTGGAGTCAAGCAAACTCTCTTCAGCACCTGTCATGATGCTGTCATTTGGCCCAGTGGTGAGAATCTTTGTTTTTTTGATGTTGAGCTTCAATCCATATTGAAAGCTGTACTCCTTGACCTTCTGCAACAAGTGCCTCAGATCATCCTCCATTTCAGTGAGCAGGGTTGTGTCATCTGCATAACAAAGATTGTTGATAAGTCTTTCTCCATTCATGATGCCACATTTCTCCTCATAAAGCCCAGCCTCAGGGATAATCTGTTCTGCATATAGATTGAAAAAGTGTGGAGATAGGACACATCCCTGATGCACTCCCTTCTCAATTTTGAACCATGAAGTGTTTCCTTGCTTTTTTCTGACAGCTGCCTCCTGGTCCAAGTATAGGTTTCACATAAGCACAATCAATTGTTCTGGGATTCCCATTCCTCTCAGAGTCAGCCACAGTTTGTTGTGATCCACACAGTCAAATGCCTTTGCAGAGTTAATAAAACACAGAAAGACTTTCCTCCAGTACTCCCTGTTTTCAGCCATGGTCTATCTACCATTAGCTATAATATCCCTCATACCATGGCCTCTTCTAAACCCAGCCTGCACTTTAGGTAGTTCTCTGATGATGTGCTGCTCCAGTCATTTATGAATCATCTTGAGAATGTTTGTAGATAATCTTGAGCATCTTTGTGGATAATCTTGCTTGCATATGATATCTATGATACCGTGCAATAATTTCTGCACTCTTTCGGATCATCATTCTTTGGAATGGGAACAAATATAAATCTCTTCCAGTCAGTTGGCCAGGTTGTCCTCCAGATTTCTTGGCACTACTTGATGAGCACACCTAGATCAGGGTCTATTTGTTTAAATATGTTAGCTAGTATTCCACCAATTCCTGGGGCCTTGTTTTTTTGCCAATTTTTTCAGAGCAGCTTGAATTTCGTCCTTCATCACCACTGTCTCGTGCTCATTTACTGTTTCATGAAATTCTTCTGTGTCTGCCAATTTATTTTTGTACGACTGTATATTCTTTCCATCTTCTTTTAATACTTCATGGATCATTTAATATTCTGCCCAAAGCATCTTTAAGTGTTGTAGCTCAAGGCTTGAATTTCTTCTTCAGTTCCTTGAGCTTAAGAAATGCTTAGTGAATTTGGCCCCTTTGATATTTTACTTCAGCTCTTGACACATTTCATTGTAATACTTTACTTTGCCCATGTTGCCCTTTGAAATCTTCTGTTCAGCTCCTTAATATTTTGATTTCTTGCCTTTGATTTAGCTTCTTGGCAGTGTAGTGCAATATTCAGAGTCTCTTCTGACATCCATCTTGGTTTTTTCTTCTCTTACCTTTTGCATTTTTCCTGGATGATATTCTTGATATCCTCCCAAAACTCACCCAATCTTCACTCACTAGGTGTTCAAGCTCTCAAACCTGTTCCTGAGATGGTTTTGTAATTCAGGTGGGATAGACTCAAGGCCAAATTTTGGCTCCTGAGGATTTAATTTTCCTTAGCTTCAGCTTGTACTTACTTGAGTAGTTGATGGTCTGTTCCACAATCAGCACCTGCCCTAGTTTTCACAGCTGATACTGAGCTTCTCCATCGAGTCTTTCTACAGATGTAATTGATCTGATTCTTTTGCATACTATCAAGTGAAATTCATGTGTTTTAACTTGTGTTTGTTTCTTATAAAATGTATTTACAATGAATAAATCATTGATTGTGCAAAATTCTAGACTGAGAAAATATTTGGCAATTACATATCTTTTTTTTTGTTTGTTTGTTTGTTTTTGGCAATGACATATCTTAAAAGGGACTGATGACTAAAATTTATATAATATAATTAATTAAGTCCACAATTGATAATGGGGCCAGGCCAGGGCCAACTGGGATATAGAGGCCTGGAACAGAGGTCTACGGACATCAGTGGAGGCAACTGTGGTCGTACAGTGAGTCCTTAGCACTAGAGCAGAGGTTTGTGCATGATGAGGAGATCAAGTGAGGTCCTGCGAGGTGCCTTCAGGCCTTTGAATTTAGCAGCCCTCCAGCCTGAGGTAAGAACCAGCACTAACGGTCCAGTTGTGCCACTCTCTGTGGAAGTACCCCCATCCAGGATCCCACCCTTCTGTGCTATAATAGAAGTCAGTGGTGGTCTGAAGAGGGTGTTCTGTTTCATGATATCTGTATGCCTGGTGTATTTATGGGTTGCTTTTAAAGGTACAACATCTATCTGCCAGTTTGGCTCTTGGCTATTGGGGAATGATTTGCATGCTGCCAAAACCTTTATATCTTAATTGTGTATTGTTGTTGTATATCACTGAGTTACAACTGACCCATAGCTGACCTTCCAGAGTATTCAGAGGCAATAATTACACAGGAGGAGATTGCCCATCTTTCTCCTGTGGAGTAGCTGCTGGATTTGAATCTTGTGCCTTTGGGATTGCAGTGCAGATTCTTACCATTAGGC
>NW_006400553.1:0-15051 GCF_000299155.1 Elephantulus edwardii | reverse complement strand
ATTTGATTGGATAAATAAAGTTAAGTTTTAGCCAATAAGAATATGTTTAGTGTTAGTTATAAGCTAATGGGAATAATGAGTTAATAGCCAATAGGAATAGTTAAGTTAGTAGAGTAAGAGCCAATAGGAATTAGCATAGAAGTTATCTAGGTAAAGGGTTTATAAGGGGCTGGGAGGAGGAAGTAGGGGCGGCTGCCATTATCATAATAAAGAAGTATCAAGCTGCAGCGAATCCCAGTGTCGTGTTTTTCCTATATCCCGCTGGCGGGGCTGGAACGCGGCACAACAACAGTAAGAAGGATAGTTCATACACTTCCAAACCAAAAGACCTTTGAAGATAAAGTCATATAAAAAATAATGTAAAATAGAATATATATGAATGACTGTATGAAACACAATATAAATGAAAAATTGTATAAAACACAATGTATATGAATGAAACATACTGTCAAGGTATTATTCTATGAAAATTAATAAAATACATTTTTTTAAATGACAATCTCAAGATCCATTCTGAAATACAATGGTGTGAGTAATAGGATAAAATCCATACATATACTAGGAAGACCTACTAATATGACTGTTTTTCAAATATATGCACCACAACTAAAGGCAAAGAAGAGAAGTTTGAGGGTTTCTACCAACTTTTGCAGTTTGAGTTTGATCAAAAATGCAATTAAGATGTATTAATAATTATTGGTTACTGAAACACAAAAGTCAGAAAGAATGAGGAAGGAATGGAAGTCAGAAAGTATGGACTCGATGACAAAAATTAGGCCAGGAAGTCAGAAAGTATGGACTTGAAAAAATTAGACCAGGGAATGAATGTTCAAATTCTGTGCACTCAGTGACTTATTCACAGCAAATTCCTTTTTTTAAGAGACACAAACAGTGACTTTACACATGGACCTCACCTGATTGATTGAATAGGTTGACTATATTTGCAGAAAGAATCATTTGAGATGTGTAATATTTACTGTCAAAATCAGACCAGGTGAAGATTGTCAAACAGACCATCAATTACTTATGTTAAAATTTAAATGGAACCTAAATAAAATGAAAACTATTCATGGGAACAAATATATGACCTTGATTGCTCTCTTCACCAGCACATGTACTAAAATTGGAACGATAAATATGGCCCCTGCGTAAGGATGACATGCAAATTTGTGAAGTGTTTCATATTTTTGGCAAAGTTTAACAGGACAGAAATTAATAAATGTTAAAGAGGATATGGTGAGATAGGAACTCTTAAACACTGTTGGACATGTTGTGAGGAGAGACCGGTCCTTGGAGAAGGACATCATGCTTGGGAGGGTGAAGGGACGGCGCAGGAGGGGAAGGCCCTCTATGAGGTGGATTGATTCAGTGACTGGGATAATCGGGATGGGAGTGCCAGAGACAGTGCGATTGGCATGGGACAGAGCAGAGTTTAGGGCTGTTGTACATAGGGTCGCTATGAGTCGCAAGAGACTCGACGGCACATAACAACAACAACAAACACTGTTAGTAAGATTCTAAAATGATACCACCATCCGGGAAGGCAGTTTGGTGTTTCTTCAAAAAGCTGAACATAGAAATTCCATATGACTCAACTATTCACTGCTTGGAATATACTCTGAGAAAATGAGAAGTGAGATACAAACGGATACTTGTATACCAATGTTCATAGCACCATTACTAACCATCACAAGAACATGTAAACAGCCAGGTTTCCAACTATAATCGAATGGATTGAGAAATTATCGTACATTCATATTCATACAATGTAATAATACTATGCAGTATGCAAAAGCAATGATTTTGTAAATTATTACTTAAATTGGGGAGGACTTGGAGAGCTTTATGCTGAGTAAAATAATTCAGTCCCACAAAGACAAATATTGTATAAACTATTATTATAGAATGAGTATGAAGATCCAAGTGGGGGAAGGTGGAAGTAGAGAGATAAAGATTTATGTGTCTGGGAAATTAATCATGTGACTGTACAATTTTATTAGTGGAGGGTGAGGCAAATTGGAAGAATGTTGTCTGAAAAAAACATTTTATTCAAATTTTGTAAATAAACTAGTAAAATAATAATAATAAAAAGACCTTGAGTCTATCCCAGTCGAATTTAAGAATCATCTCAAGAACAAGTTTCAGGCAATGAACACCAATGATCAAACTAGAGAAACTGTGGGAAGACATGAAAGACATCAACCATGAAGAGAACAAAAGGTCTATTATATAGAAAGAGGAGAAAGAAAAAAAACTAAATGGATGTCAGACGAGTCTATGAAAATTGAATTAGAGCGTCAAGAAGCCAAACAGGAAGAGATGACAAAGTAAAAGAACTGAGCAGAAGCATTCAAAGGTTAACTTGGGATGATAAAGCAAATTTTTATAACAAAATGTTCAAAGAACTGGAGACTTGAGAATAAAAACAGGAGAACTCAATTGGCATTTCTCAAGCCAAAAGAACTGAAAAATAAATTTAAGCCTCTAGTTGGAATACTGAGAGATGCTAGGGGGAAATTTTCAATGATACTAGAAACAATTAAAAAAAAAAGGCAAGGTCTTTTAGAGTAGTCTGAGAACATTTTTACAATGAATGAATGAATGAATGAATGAATAAATAAATAAATAAAGTGGCAATACACAGACTTCTTGTTGTTGTTGCAGTTATGTGCCATCGAGTCACTTGCAACTCCTATGAGTCCTTGCGACCCTATGTACAACAGCCCTAAACCCTGCTCTATCCTGTGCCAATCGCATTGTCTCTGACACGCCCATCCTGATTACCCCAGTCACTGAATCAATCCACCTCATAGAGGGTCTTCCCCTCTTGCGCCGTCCCTCCACCCTCCCAGGCATGATGTCCCTCTCTAAGGACCTGTTCCTCCTTACAACATGTCCAAATTATGTCAGAGGAAGCCCCAGAATCCTTGCCTCCAAGGAGCAGCCTGGTTTAACCCTCTCCAGAATGAATCTGTTTGTTTTCTTGGCATTCCATGGTACATAATACTCTTCTCCAGCACCACAACTCAAAGGCATCAACTCTCCTTCTATCCTCTCTAGTCATTATCCAACTCTCTGATGCATAACAAGTGATTGCAAAAACCATGGCCTGTATGAGATGCACCTTAGTCTCCAGAGTGACACCATTGCTCTCCGGTACCCTGGAGAGGTCCGTAACAGCAGACTTTCCCATGGCAATACTTTTTTTTATTTCCTGGCTGCTGGTGTCAAGAGTTTTGGCTGTGGAGCCAAGCAGACTAAAGTTGTTAACAATCTCAATCTCTTCACCATCCATTGTGATGCTGCCAATTGGTCCAGTGGTGAGAATCTTTGTCTTCTTGACATTGAACCTCAATCCATCCTGAAGGCTGCAGTTCTTGACCCTCTGCAGCAAGCCTTTCAGGTCCTCCTCAGTTTCAGCAAGCAGGGTTGTGTCATCTGCATAACGTGGATTGTTTATGGATCTTCCAATCCTGATGCCACACTTTTCCTCATAGAGCCCAGCCTCACGGATAATCTGCTCTGCATACAGGTTGAAAAGGTATGGAGATAGGACACATCGCTGACGTACACCTTTCCCAATTTTGAACCACGCAGTGTTTCCCTGTTCTGTTCTGACGACTGCCTCTTTGTCCAACTACAGGTTTCGCATTAGCATGATCAAGTGTTCTGGGATTCCCATTCTCCTCAGAGTCAGCCATAATTTGTTATGATACACAGACTTGCAGTACCAAAAAGAATTAGTTGACACTGAAAAATTTCAGGAAGTGTCATATAGACAAGGGCCAATTGTGGGTCTCAATTGTGGGCCACTTTATTGCAATTGCCGTGGTTCTATTCCAGTAGTTTCACTAGGTACTTGTCGTAAAATTTCTTAGTTTGTCCTGTACTGCTCTCCTGTCTGGAGCACTAGACAGTGGCCCCACATTGTGGAGGCTTCTGACCCCTTTATTTGGAGGCCCTTGCCCCTCCTCCTCGTGGCCCTGGAACTGCTCCCTGGACCCATGAAGCCACTCCATGGAGGGCCTAGCCCTATAACCCTGCCACCTAGACACTCCCACCCACCACCTGAAAGCTTGGCCCCACTGCCTGTTGGACCTGGCCCTGCTGCCTGAACAACTGCTGCCACCCTTCAGAATTGCACTAGGACACCAGTATCACAGATGAAGCCATATCCTCTTCCTTCCTAGAGCTTAAGCAGACTTTACCCGTAGGCACCTTAGACCAATCTAGCTGCAGCAGTTGCCTGCCATTAGCAGTTCCCTGCTAATTCACAGAACATATCTCTCCCCAACTGTAGCAAGTCTTCCCTTGAGTCAAAAGTTCAGAAAGAAACTCAATCTTGGTAGCTGCACTGCCCTCCTCTGGAGCAGCAACTTGCTGAGCCAAGGTTTTCAGACCAAGAGCCTATGAAGGCCTCTGGCATGAAAAACTCTACCACAGCAATGTCATGGAAGAAGCAGACTATCTCAAACCCTACACAAACCCAAAACAAGATGTCACCCTTAAAAAGTGACAGAGTAACAATGAATTTCCTGAAGTCTTATGGAACTTTCTCACACAGAATTCAAAGGAAGAATGACTGACTAACTTCAGTGGGTAAAAGACAAACTTGAAGAATTATAGGATTCTGCATGGAAAAACCAAAAGCAACTTAGAAAAACAATCCAAGACAATGCAGATTAAACAAATGAGGAATAAGAGACTCTGAAAAAAACAAGAAACCACATCAAGAATATGCTAGTGTTTCAGATGCTATAAACATGTTGGAGGGACAGATGAACAGAGTTGAAGAGATGGAACACAGAACCAGTGAAATAGAAAATAGAATTGTCATCAGTGATCTGCGAGAACAAAAAGCAAAATCAAAAGGGAAGGAAAAAGAAGAATGCCTAAGAATAATGTGGAACACCATCAAGAGAAATAACATGCACATAATCAAAATCCCAGAACAGGAAGAAGCAAGTAAAGGCATCAAAAAAGTGGTAGGAGAATTACTAGAAGACAACTTTCCAGGCATAATGAAGAGTGAGAGGATATATATTCGAGAAGCTGAGCAAACACCATATAGAATAGACCCCAAAACCAAAACACCATGCATATCATAGTCAAATTTGCCAGAACCAAAGATAAGGAGAGAATTCTGAAAGCAGTGAGGGAGAAACAAAGAGTAACCTATAAGGGAAAGCAGGTAAGATTAAGTGCGAATATCTGAGCAGAAACCATGTGAACAAGAAGAGAGTACAATGACATATATCGAACACTCATGATATAAAACTGTCAACCAAGAATACTGTACCCAGCAAAACTGTCCATCAAATATGAAGGAGGGATCACGATTTTATCAGAAAAGCAGAACCTAAGGGAGTTTGTAAAACAAGACTAGCATTGCAGGAAACAATGGAAATGTCCTTCTTACAGAGGTGACACAGAAAGCAGGATGGGCCAAAGTAGCCAGCTACAACATACACACACACACACACACACACACACACACACACCCTCAGCCAAAGCTTCACAACCCAAAAAACCCAAAATACCAAAACATCAACAAAATAATAGAACCTTTCCTCTCACTAAGTACACTATACGTGAATGGTTTAAATGCATCACTAAAGAGAAAAAGAATAGCATATCAGATTTAAAAAAATATCCCACAATATGCAGTCTACAAGAGATACACTTGAAAAGTAAAAATAAAGACTAAAAATAAAAGGGTGAAAAACAAATATACCAAGCAAATGGCAACAAGAAAACATCAGAGTAGTGATATTACTCTCTGATAAAATAGATTTCAATGCAAAAGCCATCACAAAGAACAAGGAAAGTCACTACATAATGCTGAAGGGGTCAATAGAACAAGAGGACATAACAAGAATAAATATCTATGCACCAAACGATACAGCAGCAAAATATACAGATTAAATATTAGCAGAACTGAAAATACCACAATAGTAGGAAGAGACTTCAATACACCACTCTCAAGTAAAGATAGAAATACCAGAAAGAAACTCAACAAAGAAGCTGAAGAATTAAACCACTCAACCAACCATCTAAGTCTCATAGATATCTTCTTCTCCATTGTGCATGGAACATTCTCCAGAATAGATCACAAGGCAAACATCAATAAACTTAAAAAGCAGAAATAATACAAAGCATTTTCTCAGACCACAATGCTACAAAATATGAAATTAGTAACAAGAGAACAAAGGAGAAAAAAACATATATTTGAAGCTGAACAACACCTTGCTTGAATATGACTGGGTTTTAGAAGAAATAAAAAATGAAATGAAAAGGTTTTTTGAAACAAATGACAATAAAAACACAATTTACCAAAACCTCTGGGAAACAGCCAAAGCAGTTAATAGAGGTCAATTTATAGCAATAAGCAAACACATCAAAAGGCAAGAAAAAAAATGATAATTGACTCTTTAACCTAACATCCCCAACAAATTTAAAAAGAACAGTAAGAGAACCTGACATGCTCTTAACAAACTGAAATTAAAAAAAATAGGTATGAAAGAAATGAAATGGAACACAGTAAAAACAATTAATGCCATCAACAAAAATTAGGAGTTGGTTCTTTGAAAAGGTCAATAAAATTGACAAACCACTAGCCAAACTAACAAAGGAAAAGAAAGAAAAGGCATAAATAATCCAAATAAGAGATGAAAACAGAAATGTCACAACAGAAGCAAATAAAAGAAAAAGGTTAACAATGGAATATTATTAAAAACTACACTCAAACAAATATGAAAACTTAGAAGAAATGGACAAATACTTAACAACTCAAACCTCCCTTAAACGGACACAGACAAAAATTAAACACCTGAACAGACTTATTACAAAAGAAATAATTGAACAGATAATGAAAATAACTTCCAACAATGACAATAACAAAAGCCCTTGACCAGATAGCTTGATCAAACATTCAGAGAAGTATTGTCATCAATTCTATATAAAGGATTTCAGAAAATAGAAAGATATGGAATTCTCCCAGACACATTCTATGAAACAAACACATTCTTGATTTCAGAGTCAGGTAAAGACACCACCAGGTATAGAAAACTATAGGCCAATATCTCTCATGAACATAGATGCGAAAATTCTGTATAAAATCCTGGCCAATAGAATCCTACAGTACATAAAAAAATATTTCATCATGACCAAGTGGGATTCATAATAGATATGCAAGGATGGTTCAACATGAGAAAAACAATCAGTGTAATTAATCACATTAACAAAACAAAGAACAAGAAGAACAAGAATCACATGATCTTATCAGTTGATGCAGAAAAGGTCTTTGACAAAACCCAACACCCATTCCTGATTAGAATATTCAACAAAATAGGGATAGAGGGAAATTTTCTCAACATACTGAAAAAGTATATATGCAAAACCAAGAGTCAACAGCATTCTCAATGGAGAGAGATTAAAGGCATTCCCTTTCAGAAGAGAAACTAAGCAAGGATGCTCACTATCACCTCTCCTATTCAATATTGTATTGGAAGCCTTAGTGATAACAATATGACAAGGGAAGGAAAGAAGAGGTTTCCAAATTGGCAAAGAAGAGGTAAAATTATCTCTATATGCAGATGATTTGATAATATACTTAGAAAACCCTAAATAATGAGAATATTACTGGAAGTATACAACCAATTCAGTAAAGTGGCAGGATACAAGATCAATATACTAAATTCAATTGGATTTCTCTATAGTGACAAAGGTAATACAGAACTGGAGCCAAGAAAAATGATACCAATCACAATAGCTAATCACAAGAGTAAATAGGAATAAATCTAACTAGAAACACCAAAAATCTTGTTGTTGTTGTTGTTGATTATCCTCGAGTTGAGCACATCTCCTAGTGACCCTATGAACAAAAGGCCTGAAGCCTTTCTATAACCATTGTCATTTATCAAAGTTCATAGAGTTTCCATAGGCATGTTATTTAAGAAGTGGATACTACTCTCACTTCCAAACGTGTCTTCAACTGGGAGCTCCACCAAACACTGTTCACCATGTGTAACTGTTACGCCATTTGAAACCCTAATGGCACAAAGTTCAGCATCACAGCAAACCCAGGTTGCCTCAGTACAGCACAGAGGCCCTGCCTGAGGTCTTGTTGACTTTAAACCAGAGGCTTAACTAAAAAAAAAAAAAATTAATAATAAATCCCAACAAACAAACAAAACCAAAACCAAGCAATATAGTATATTTTTGTTATGTGCTATTGAGTCATCTGTGATGTACAGCAGCTCTGAACCCTTCCCTGTCATGAGTCAGTCTCACTAATTTTGACAAATCAACCATTGCCCCAAATACTGTCTCAATACATGTCATCTGGGGTCTTCTTCTCCTGCACTGTCCCTCTGCCCTTCCGAACATGATGTCCTTCTCCTAGGACCAGTCTCTTCTGACCATGTGCCAAAAGCATGTGAGACAGAGCTTCAAAATTCTAGTCTCTAAGGAGAGAATTGGTTTCACCCTCTCCAAGACAGACCTATTTGTTTTCGTGGCAGTTCACTGTATGTTTAAGACTTTTCTCCAGCACTCCAACTCGAAGGCATCTATTCTTCTATCATCTTTAGTCATTGTCCGGTTCTATGAGCATTACAAGTTATTGAGAAGACCATGGCATAGATTCGGTGCACCTTTGTCTCTAGACTGGTATCATTGCTTTTCAGCACTCTGTAGATGTCCCGGACAAGATATTCATCTTTTGATTTCCTGACTGCTGATGTTAAGAGTGTTGATTGTAGAGCTGAGAAAGCTGTAATTGCTAACAAACTCAATTTCTTCTCCATCTTTCATGGTGCTGCCAATTGTCCTGCTGGTGAGAATCTTTGTCTTCTTGATGTTGAGCTTCAATCCAGAGTGAATACTACAGTTCTTGACCTTTTGCAGCAAGTATTTCAGGTCTTCTTCAGTTTCAGCAAGCACGGTTGTGTCATTTGCATATCATAGGTTGTTGATGAGTCTTCCTGTAATCTTGATGCCACACTTCTACTCATAAAGCTCTGCTTCCTGGATTATCTGTTGTGTGTACAGATTGAAACTGTATGGGGACAGGATGCATCCTTGACACACTTTTTTCCTGATTTTGGCCATGCAGTGTTTCCTTACTCTGAGGATTGCTTCTTGACGAAAAACCTATTAAAAAAATTACAAAATATTACTACAAGAAACAAAAAGAGACCCAGTGAAATGGAAGAATCTGGGGTAGAAAGACCAATATTGTAAAAATGGCATTTCTACCAAAGGCAATCTATAAGTTCAATGCAATCCTGATACAAAGACCAATTCCATTCTTCAATGAAATGGAAAAGACAACTTATAATTTCATCAGGAATGGACAAAGACCCTGAACAAGCAAAACACTCCTGAAAATGAGAAATAAGGTAGGCGACATCTCACTCCCTGATTTCAACTCCTATTACCTGGCCATCGTGGTCAAGACAGTGTGGTACTCATACACTGATCTGTAGATCAATGGAATAGAATTGAGAACCCAGAAATCAGCTCATCTACCTAAAGGCAACTGATTTTTGACATGGAGATGAAATTAGTTAAGTGGGGAACTTAGGCTTCTTTAACAAATGGTGTTCGCAAAATTGGAAAACTATCTGTAGAAAACTCAAGCAAGACCCACACCTCACCATATACAAGAACCAACTCAGACCTAGGAGTAAAACCAACAACTATAAACTTCATTATAGAAAGCTTGGGAGAACTCTAGAAGCCCTAATCCACAACATGAACAGTCTCCCAAGCATCCTAAAAAACCTACAACCAGGATAGAATAAAATAGATAAATGGGATCTTCTAAGAATCAAGTCCCTATGCACATCCAAAACCTTCTCCAACAGGGTAAAAAGGAAAGCCACAGACTGGGAAAAAATATTTAGTAATGACATGTCTGATAAGGGACTAATATCTAGAATTTACAGAATACTCTTGCACTTCAACAAGATAAAGGTAAACAACCCAATAGCAAAATGGGCACATAATATGAACACTTTGCCAAAGAAGACATTCAGTGGTGAACAAATACATGAAGAAATGTTCAAAATCCCTAGCTCTAAGAGAGACGCAAGTCAAAACAGCTATGGGATATCATCTCACTTCAGTAACAACACAAAGTTCAACTGAGCAGCAAACAGCAAATGCTGGTGAGGTTGTGGAGAAATTGGAACCCTTCTTCACTGTTGGTGGGAGTGTAAAATGGTGCAACCGCTCTGGAAGGCAGTATGGCATTTTCTCAAAAAGTTGGATACAGAAATACCATTTGACCCAGCAATTCCAGTACTGGAAATATACACTAAAGAAACCAGAACTGCTACCCAAACAGATATATGCAGACCTATGTTTATTACCCCATTGCTCACAATAGTGAAGAGATGGAAGCAACTCAAGTACCCACTGACAAATGAATAGATAGAGAAGCTATTCACACTACGGAGTACTACGCACCACTAAAAAATAAGGAACTAATAAAATATTGTACAAAGTGGGTAACCTTGGAGGATATTATGCTGAGTGAAATATCTCAGTTACAAAAGGACAAACACTACGTAATGCCACTGTTATGAAATGGTACTGACATGGAGGTTGTGGGAAAACTAAGAAAAGGGGAAATAAATAATGAACATTGCTTTGAAACAGATAAAGGAAAGAACTGTTGGAAAGGAATATATGATTGGGTATAATTTGCATTACAACAGTCCAGAATAAAAACAATGAAAGAATCTTTTAAATAGAAAAGTCAACTTGGAGAAGACAGGTAGGGAGGAATATGTGTAACAATGAATTAATGGAAATCCAAATTTTCTGTTAACTTTCATTAAAGTATTAAAAGAAAAGAAAATAATGTAAAAAAAGAGACATATGTGATGAAGGATGAAGTCCAAATGTACTGAAGGCATTGGCAAAAAAATAAGTCCCCAGGAACTGATGGAATACTAACTGACATGTTTCAACTAAAAGCTATAGCCCTGTTTGTGCTCACCAGTTTATGCCAGAAAATTTGCAGGACAACTACTTGGTTGACTGACTAGAAGAGTTCTATTTTTGTTCCCATCCCCAAGAAAGGTAAGCCAACAGAATGTGCAATTTAATGAAAAGTATCTTTAGTATCTCGTGTAAGCAAGATCATAAAAAAAAGGTAGAACAGTACATTGACAGAGAACTACTAGAAGTTCAAGCTAGGTTTAGAAGAGGCTGTGGTACCAGGGATATCATTTCTGATGTGAGGTGGATACTGGTTGAGAGAAGAGATCATCAGAAGAATGTCTATTTGTGTTTTATTGACTGTGTAAAGGCATTTAAGTGTGTGCATTATAACAAATTATGGCTAATATTGAGAAGAATGGTAATCCCAAAACACTTAATTGTGCTAATACAATATCTCTATCTAGACCAAGAAGCTGTTGTCAAAAAGGAGCAAAAGAACACTGTATGGTTTAAAACAGGAAGGGTGTGTGTCCGGATAATATCCTTTCTCCATACCTGTTCAATCAGTATGTTGAGCAAATAGTTCGTGAAGGCAAACTATGAATAAGAATGTGGCATCATGATTGGAGGAAGGCTCATCAACAACCTACTTTAGGTAGATGACATATGTTTGCTTGCTGAAAGTGAGGAAGATATGAAATGCTTGCTGCAGAAGATCAAGAACTAGAGACTTCAGTATAGATTATATCTCAACATCAAGAAAACAAAGGTTCTCACTATAAGACCAAGAGTCAACATCATGATAGCTGGATAAAGGATTGAAGCCGTCAATGTTTTTATCTTGCTTGGATCAACAATCAACACCTTTGGTACTAGCAGTCAGAAAATTAGGAGACAGACATAGTGTACTGGACAAGTCTGCTGGCAGGGCCTTCTCAAAATGATGAAGAGTGATGGTATCAATTTGAAAACTAAGGTGTGCTTCTGGTTTTCTGAATCTTCTGCTACACATCAAAGAGATGGATAATTAATAAGGATGACAGAAGAATAATTTATGCCTTTGAGTTGTGGTGCTGGAAAGAGTATTGAGTCACCCATGGACTGCCAAAAGAATGGACAGATAGGTTTTGGAAAAGTGCAGCCAGAGTGCTCCTTGGAGGCAAAGATGGCTACCCCTCATCTTTCATACTTTGTAGGTGGGCAAAGCTACTCCTTGGAAAGGGATGTCATTCTTGGAAAGATGGAGGATCAGTGAATGAGAGGAAGAACCCTAATGAGATAGATTACCATGATGACTTCAGAAATGGGCTCTAGTATGTCAGAGATAATGAGGATGGCACAGAATAGGTCAGGGTTTAGGTCTACCTGTTTGTTTTCTATGTTGCTATGAGTAGTAATAGACTCAAAAGCTCATAGCAACAACAACAAAAACAAAAACAGCAGTAGAACCTCAAAAACAACAGCAGCAACAACAGTAGAAAAGACTCAATCAAATAGACAGAAGATAAGAAAAGACACTTTACCGAAGAATAGATGCAGATGGCAAACAGACACATAAAAAAAATACTCAAATTTGCAAACTGTTAGAGAGATGCAAATCAAAACAACAATGAAATATCACCTCACACCAGCAACAAGAACATCTAACAGGGCATCAAACAGCAAATATTGGCAAAGAAGCAGGGAAATTAAAATCCTAATGAACTGCTATTGGGAATATAAAATGTTACAACCAACATGGCATTAACTCAAAAAGGGGAAAATAGAAATCTCACTTAATCCAGCTATTCCATTACTGGGAAAACACCCTAAGGAAATCAGAGCTGGTACACAAATAATGGTATGAGTAGTTTTTGTTTTATGCGCCATTGAGTCACCTGCGACTCATAACGACCCTATGTCAACAGCCCTAAACCCTGCTCTATCCTGTGCAAATCTTTCTGTCTCCGATTTACCTTCCCCGATTACCCCAGTCACTGAATCAATGCACCTTATAGAAGGTCTTCCTCTCCTGTGCTTTCCTTCCACCCTCCCAAACATGATGTCCCTCTCCAAGAATTGGTCACTCCTTGCAACATGTCCAAAATATGTCAGATGAAGCTTCAGAGTCCTTGCCTCCAAGGAGCAGTCTAGTTTAACCCTCTCTAGGATAAACCTGTTTGGTTTTTTAGCAGTATATTCGATACTCTTCTCCAAGATCACAGCTCAAAGGCATCAATTCTCCTTCTATCACCCCTAGTCATTGTCCAGTCTCAGACGTGTAGCAAGTGATTGAAAAGACCATTACCTGTATCAGGTGCACCTTAGTCTCCAGAGTGACATCATTGCTCTTCAGTACTTTGAAGAGGTCCCATATTTTCCCATAGCAGCATATTTTCCCATAGCAATACATCTTTTCATTTCCTGGCTTCTGGTACCAAGAGTGTTGATTGTGGAGCCAAGCAGTCTAAAGCTGTAAACAATCTCAGTCTCTTTACCATCTTGTCAGGATGCTGCCAATTGGCCCAGTGGTGAGAATCTTTGTTTTCTTGATATATTGAGCCTCAATCCATATTGTAAGCTACAGTCCTTGAACTTCTGCAGCAAGCACTTCAGGTCCTCCTCAGTTTCAGGAAACAGGGTTGTGTCATCTGCATAATACAGAATGTCGATGAATCTTCCTCCTATCATGATGACACATTTCTCTTCATACAGCCCAGCCTCCTGGATAATCTGTTCTGCATATACATTGAAAAGATATAGGAATAAGGCACATAGCTGGTGTATATCCTTTCCAATTTTGAAATATGCAGTGTTTCCTTTCTCTGTTCAGACGACTGCCTCCTGGTCCAAGATAAGTTTCACATTAGCACAATCAAGTATTCTGGGATTCCAATTCTTCTCAAAATTAGTCACAGTTGGTTTTTGTTTGTGATCCACACAGTCAAACAACTTTGCATAATCAATGAAACACAGACATTCCTCTGGTACTCCCTGCTTTCAGCCAAGATCCATCTAACATTTGTACGATTTCTCTAGTTCCACAACCCCTTCTAAACCTAGCCTGAACTTCCAGGAGTTCTAGTAATTTTTGGATAATCTTCGGAAGAATCTTGCTTGCTTGTGATTTTAATGATATTGGTCGATAATCTCCACACTGTGTCGGATCACCTTTCTTTGGAATGGGAACAAATATAGATCTCTTCAAGTCAGTTGGCCAAGTGGTTGTCCTCCAGATTTCTTGACACATTGGTGAGCACATCAAGGGCAGTATCTGTTAGTTGAAATATGTCAATTGGTATACTATCAATTCTTGAGGCCTTATGTTTTTGCCAATTCTTTCAAAGCAGCTTGAACTTCTTCCTTCATCACCATAGGCTCTTGCTAATATGTTGTTTCATGAAATTCTTTTGTGTTTGCCAATTCCTTTCAGTAAAATGGCTCTTTCCATCTTCTTTTAATACTTCCTGGATCATTTAATATTCTGCCCAAAGCATCCTTAAGTTTGCAACTCGAAGTTTGAATTTGTTCTTCAGTTCCTTGAGCTTAAGATGTTGAGCGAAATCACAAGATTAATTACTTAGGAGTTAAACTAACCAAAAGAACAAAGGGTCTATTAAAAGAAAATGAAAAACATTACTACAAGAAGCAAAAAGGGACCTGGAGAAGTGGAAGAATATCCCTTGTTCATGGTGAAAATACTATCAAAGGCAATTTACACATTCAAAGCAATCCCAAAACAAATACCAATCCCATTCTTCAACAAGGTGGAAAAGACAATTCCCATTTTCATTTGTAATGGAAAGAGGCCTCGAATAAGCAAAGCACTCTTTAAAATGACAAACAAGGTAGGAGGCATCTCACTGCCTGATTTCAAATGTACTATACTGCTGTGGTGGTCAAGACAGCATGGTCGTGATACAATGACAGACACATATCAATGGAATAGAATTGACAACCCAGAAATCAGCCCATCTGTTTATGGGCAATTGATTTTTGACAAAGAGATGAAATCAGTTAGGTGGGGAAATGACAGCCTTTTTAACAAATGGTGTTGGCAAAATTGGAAAACTATCTGCAGAAGAATTAAACAAGATCCCCACCTCACTCCATATACAA
>NW_006400552.1:13128-20964 GCF_000299155.1 Elephantulus edwardii | reverse complement strand
TGCTCAGCTCCACAATCTTGGCACCAGCAGTTAGGAAATCAAAAGACAAACTGCACTGGGAAGTCAGTTATGAGGGACATTTCCAGAGTGCTGAGGAACAGTCATCTCAGTCTAGACATTAAGGTACACTTGAACCGGCCATGGTCTTTACAATTGCATGCTATGCATCAGAGAGCTAGAAAAAAACCAAGGATGACAGAAGAATCGATGCCTTTGAGTTATGGTGCTGGAGAAGGGTCTTCAACATACCACGGATCTCCAAGAAAACAAATAAGTCTGTCTTGGAGAGGGTGAAACTCAGCTGTCCATAAAGGTATGGATTGAAGCTCCATCTCACATATTTTAGGCACATGACCAGGAGGGACCAGTCTTTGGGGAAAGATATCATGCTTGGAAGGGTAGAGTGACAAAGCAGGAAAGGAAGACCCCAGATGAGATGGACTGATATAATAACTGGAGCAATGGGCTTAGGTGTGTTTGAGTCAGTGAGAATGGCTCAGAATAGAACAGGGTTCAGAGGTGTTGTATATAGGGTCGCCATGAAAAGCAGGTGACTTAATGGCACCTAACAGCAATGCATTATTATTAATCATTACAAAGAAGTCAAAGAAAATAGAATAAGTATAATCTGAAAGAAATAAAACAGATGTTTTAAAAAATCAAGAAAACATCCATGAGACTCAAGAAAACTTGAATCTGCACGCAAAAGCCACAATTTAGGAAAATAAAAATAATGTAGATAAATTACTACAAGGGTATTCCAAAGGGAAAAAAAATAGTTCCATATATATGAAATGGCATAAAATATGGCTGCATAGCCTCAGTATTGTGTTTGTTAAATGCCATGAACTCGAGAACAAGTCACAGGAACCCTAAGAACAATTATCATCTTTATTATCTGTGACACATTTGAGCCCACTGCTGCATCACTGTGCCAGTTCTTTGCATTGCAGTCTTTCTTTCCTTTCCCTAACTCTTCACCTTTCAAAAACATGATGTCCCTTTCCAACGTATGGTCTCTCCTAGAAAAGTATGAAGCTTTGTAATCCTTGAATACAAGAAACACTCTGATTGAAATTTTTTGAAAATATTTTTGTTTTCTCTTTTGACAGTCCATAAAATATTTAATACTCTTCTTCAACACCACAATTCTTCTTCTGTCAACCTTATATCCAATTCTCAGATGTGCAGCAAGTAATTGAAAATACTAAACTCTGTGTCAGACTCTTATTAGTCTTTGAAATGACCTCATTGCTCTTCTTTGGAGGTCCCTGATAGCTGACCTGTCCAGTGCGACAAGTCTCTTGATATCCTGACTGCTGGTACCAAAGGTGTTGATTGTGGATCCAAGCTTGATGATATAATTGACAACTTTAACCTTTTCTCATTTATTTATAATGTTGCCTATTGACTCAGTAGTAAGGATCTGTTTCCTTAATGTTGAAATTTAATCCATATTGAAGGCTATGATCCTTGTTCTTCTATAACAAGTGTTTCAAGTCTTCCTCTCTCTCAGTAGGCAAGGTTGTGTTGTCTGCATAATGCACATTGCAGATATTTATAACACAGGAGTTTTGCTTTGATCCTGATTCCACATTCCTTTTCAGAGTCCAGTTTCATGATTATTTGCTCAGTATACAGATTGAATAGTTATGGACAAAGAATATCCTTCTTTTAAATCATGAAGTATTCTCTTGCTCTGTTTAGGCAATAGCTTCTTCTTCAGAAATGAATCATATTAAATGGAAAATCAGAAAATGTAGAAACTTTGCTTCAAAGGTAAAATATTTCAAGAATTTTAAAGCAAACTAAACTCTTATTTAAATATGGTGACAACAGAGAGGAGAGAGTAGATTGGAACAAAAAAAAATCCAACTAGAACTCACTCATAGCTCTCTAGTGGCTTTTCAGAGTTTGTAAATCCCATGGGAGAAAATAGTTCATAATCCTTTCAAAGAGAAGCTGGAGGATTTGAACAGCCTGGCTATGGAATGCCAGAGCAACTATGTATCCTTCAGACCACCAAAAGAAGACTCCCAAGACAGATTGATAAAATGGAAGCAATTATGTGCTCAAACACAGGAAGATTTGTGAGACTGACAGGATCAGCTAGTTGCCATTGTAATGCACGTAGGATCATTAAGAGTCAGAATAAAATCAATGACCTAAAATTAACAGTTAAGACAACATAAAATATGGATTAAACATAGAATCTGAAAGTCATAGTTCCACATCAAAATTTTGAATTTGCCAGTATCATGCTTTTATGCAAATGAATCTCCTTTGGACTCAATTCTTTCACCTGTAAAGTATAAAACTAACATTCAACTTTTTTAAGGGATATAATTGGTCTCGTGGTTAGAAGCTACACTGCAAGCCTGAAGCCATGAAGTTTGAATCTATTAGCTGCTCCATGGGAGAAGGATGGGCAATTTTCCCCATGTGATTAACTGCCTTGGAAAATCTGCCAGAGGGTTGGCTATGGATTGGATCCAAACGGATGGCACACAACAATAAGAACAATACTTGATATATTGGCTATAGAGTTACTTGTGCATTATATACAATTATACTTAGTAACTAATGCTAGGGAGTTACATGTTTTTCAAACCAAAATGCATCTTCAGGGTTTTCTGTTGAGGTATTTCTCATACTCCTCTTCTATCAGTGTAACATCTGTTGAATGCAACTGTAACTTCCAGAGACTGATTTAGCTTTCAGGTTGTTCTATTGTTTCTAAAACACAAAGCCTGTCTAGAAGGCTACTGGTCCTCACTATCAAATAGTTGCTAACTGCCATTCCCAATCTGCCCAAGCCCATTCTTTCCTCTCCTTCACATAAGGCAGGAATCTCTAACTTTCTCCTATATTACTGCTTCCTCCAGGAAAGCAATTATGAATCTTGCCTTGCTTTCTTCCTTCTATCTGATCCCATCTGTGCTGCATCTAAAGGAAATGAATTCTGATTCCTAGAAAATTTATGTTGTTATTTTTTATTTTAAAGTACTGAAGTAGAAGTCTTCCAGGAGTTATTAATAAACTCTCTATTTAATGTTGATACCTTGCGCAAAAGTTTGTCCAGAGCAGATATGTCAGATGTTCAATTTTCACAAATAAAATCTCTGCAAGTGTATTTTTGTGGGTTTTTTCACCTATGGGAAATAATCCATTTGATAGAAATTCTTTACATGTTCTTGACTAGATTCTAGGTATTTAGAAATAAATACAAAAGTACACTAGTTTTATGTAATGTTTTAATAACATTTTTCTCTGCTTAACTGAACAGAAACTTCTTATTACTTTGTTTCTTTAATAGAGATAAAATTAATGTCCAGTTAGATATTTAACTTTCCATACTTGAAGTATCATTCTGCTGAGGGAAAAGGACAATATAAAACACATATGATTTTAAACAATTTTTTAAAATTGAAACACTTGTTTGTTCTATTTTTATGCAATTAATAAAAAATAGAATAACACAGATTTTTGTGTTATTGTTTTTAGGTGTCATGTTGTTGTTGTTATGTGCTGTCGAGTTGCTTACAACTCATAGCGACCCTACTATGTACAACAGCCCTAAACCATGCTCTATCCTGTGCCAATCTTATTGTCTCTGACACAACTACCCCCATTAACCCAGTCATTGAGTCAATCCAACTCATCGAGAGTCTTCCTCTCCTGCGCTGTCCCTCCACCCTCCCAAGCATGATGTCCCTCTCCAATGACTGATCCATCCTTGCAACATGTCCAAATTTTGTCAGATGAAGCTTCAGAATCCTTGCCTCCAAGGAGCAGGTAGGCTTCACCCTCTTCAGAACAAACCTGCTTGTTCTCCTAGCAATCCTTGGCTTATTCAACACTTTTTATCAGCACCACAGATCAAAGACATCAATTCTCCCTCCATCATCCCTAGTCATTGTCCAGCTCTCTGATGGATAGCACGTGATTGCAAATACCATGGCCTCTATCAGGTGCACCTTAGTCTCCTGACTGACATCTTTGCACTTCCGTACTTTAGAGAGGTCTCTAACAGCAGACTTTCCCATCGCAATGTGTCTTTTAATTTCCTGGCTGCTGGTGTCAAGAGTGCTTATTCTGGAGCCAAACAAACTAAAGCTGTTTGTTAACAATCTAAATCTCATCACCATCCATCATGATGCTGCCAGTCAGCCCAGTGGTGGAATCTTTGCTGTCTTGATTTTGAGCCTCAATCCATATTGAAGGCTGCAGTCCTTGACCTTCTGCAGCAAGAACGTAAGACCCTCTTCAGTTTCAGCAAGCAGGGTTGTGTCATCTACGTAATACAGATTGTTGATATGTCTTCCTCCAATCCTGATGCCACATTTCTCCTCATAGTTCCTCAGCCTCCTGGATAATCTGTTCTGCATATAGGTTGAAAAGGTATGGAGATAGAACGCATCCCTGGTGTACGCCTTTCCCAATTTTTAACCATGCAGTGTTTCCTTGCTCTGTTCTGACCACAGCCTCCTGGTGCAAGTATAGGTTTCACCTTAGCATGATCAAGCATTCTGGGATTCTCATTCTTTTCAGAGTTAGCCACAGGGCTTTTTTTGTGATATACACAGTCAAATGCCTTTGCATAATCAATGAAACACAGATAGACATTCCTCTGGTAATCCCTGCTTTCAGCTAAGATCCATCTAATATTAGCTACAATATCCCTTGTACCATGACCTCTTCTAAACCCAGTCTGCACTTCTGGTAGTTCTCTGCTGATGTGCTGTTCCAGTCATTTTTTAGGTAATCTTCAGTAGAATCTTGCTTGCATGTGATATCAATGATACTGTTCAGAACAAATATAGATATCTCTTTCAGTCAGTTGGCTAAGTGGTTGTCCTACAGGTTTCTTGGCATAACTTGGTGAGCACATCTAGGTGTCACAGAATTGACTTAATCTCCTACTGACCCCATGAAAAATACATCTGAACCTCTCCCAACCCTGCACGAGCCTCACAATCTCTTATTTGCTCAAACCCATTGTGAAACTTATCGTCTCAAAATATCTTGTTGAGTGCTTTCTCTGGATCCTTGTATTTCCCAGAATTATTTTTCCAATGACAAGTCTCCTTCTGACAAAATGCCAAAAATATGTGAGAAAAAGCTTCTAATAAGGACTTCCTCTAAGAGACAATTATTTATTCACTCAACAACCCTGGACTCTTCAGTACTCTTTTATAACACCATAATTTAAAGGAAATTATTTTTCTGTAATATCCATTTATTGTTCAACTTTCAGGTGCATAAGAAACATTTGTAAAGGACATGGTTTGGATCAGGCATATGTTTGTCTTTATGCTGACAATATTACTCTTTAGCATTTTTAGAGGTATATGATAGATCTTGGTTGAAAGCAAAGAACACCAGAGAAATTGACTAAGCAAAGGCATTTGACTACACAGTCAACAAATTGTGGTTAACTATGAGAATGGAATGGGAATCCTGGAACTTTTAATTGTGCTCATGCAAAACCCATACTTGGACCAAAAGCAAGGAAACATTTCACGGTTCAAAATAGGAAGGGAATATGTCAGGGATGCATACACTCTCTATACCTTTTCAATCTGTATGCAGAACAGATTATTCAGGAGGCTAGACTTTCTGAAGAGGAGTGTGACATCAGGATTGGAGGAATACTCATCAAACACCTGACTTATACAGATGATTCTTGCTTGCAAAAAGTGAGGAGGACCTGAAGCATTTGCTGCAGAAAGTCAAGGACTATAGTCTTCAATATGGATTGAAACTTAACTTCAAGAAGACAAAGATTCTTACCACTGGGCCAATTGGCAACATCATGTTGGATTGAGAAGATATTTAGGTTGTCAACAATTTGAGCTTGCTCTTCTTCACATCAATACTCTTGGCATGAGCAGTCAAGAAATCAAAAGACAATTGCATTGGGGAAGTCTGCTGTCAAGGGCCGCTCCAAAATGCTGAAGAGCAGTGATGTCATTCTGGAAACGGTGGTGCACCTGATCCAGGACATGGTCTTTGCAATTACTTGGCATTCATCAGAGATCTGGACAATAATTAAGGATGACACAAGAGGAATTAATGCCTTTGTGTTGTGGTCCTTGAGAAGAATATTGAACATACCATGGACTGCTAGGAGAACAAATAGGTCTGTCTTGAAGAGAGTGAAACCAACTTTCTCCTTAGAGGCAAGGATTTTGAACATCTGTCTCACATACTTTGGAATCATGGCAAGGAGTAACTAATCCTTCGAGAAGGACATCAAGCTTGGAAATGTGGAGTGATAGAGTGGAAGAGGAAGAACCTAGATGAGATGGATTGATAAGGTACCTGGGGAAATGGGAATAGGTGAGTTGGAGTCAATGAGACTGGCTCTGGTAGGACATAGTTCAGCACAATTGTACATCATGTCACTATGAGTTGCAGGTATCTCAATGGCACATAAGAGCAACAGAAGTATTTGAGAGCAAGTTTTCCCAATGCCACATATCTTTTGATTTCTTGACTGCTACTACCATAAGAGTGATTGTAGATTCAATCAAAATCAAATCCTTGATAACTGCAATGTTTTCTACATCTACCATAATATTGAAGCAGTGGCATCCACTTCCTAAATAACATGCCTCTGGAAATTCTATGAACTTTGGTAAATGTCAATAGCTGCATAGGGGCTTCAAACCTTTTGTTCATAGGGTTGCTATGAGTCATATTCGACTCGAAGCTATCAAAAATAACACCACCACCATGATATTGTCTATGTGGTGACTACTTTGTTTTCTTGGTGTTGAGATGTAACCCATATTGGAAATTGTACTCTTTGATCTTCTACAGTAAGTACTTAATGGCCTCCTGCCCACCTGCATAATGCAGGTTGTTAATGATATTTTTTAAAATCCTGTTGTCATGAGTTTCATATATTCCAGGTTCTCATATTACTTGATCATCATACAGACTAAATAGGGATAGAGAGAGATTCCAACTGTGATGCATATATTTTCTGATTTTAAACCATACAGTTTTCTCTTGATGTATTTGGACAAATAAATGCTTCTATGTCTATATGTAAGTTTCTATATGTAAGTTCCAAAATGTTATAGAATTTGAATTTTTCTAACTGGTAGCCATAATTTGTTATGATCAACACCAGCAAATTTTTTTAAATAGGCTATAAAATACAAGTAAACATACTTCTTATATTCACTGCTTTCAGCCGATATCTATCCACCATCCCCAATAGTGTCCCTCATGCCTACAGCCTTCTCTGGATCAAGTTTGTATTTCTAGCACCTCTTTCTTGAAGTGCTGTTCCAGTAGTTATATTAATGATATCTAGTAAGACTGGACTTAAATGAAATAATTTGTATTATCTTATAATTTCAAAATTCTGGTCCATCACCTGTTTTGTTTTGTTTTTCAATTAGAATTAATATGCATCTCATCCAGTCAGTTGGGCAGATAACTGTCTTCAAATTTCTTGATATAGACCAGTGATTACATCCATGATTGAGTCCATTTTTGTAACATGTTAATCAGTATTTAATTAATTCCTGGGGTCTGATTTTTTGCCAATGTGTTCAGTGCAACTGAACTTCTTCTTTTATTGTTGTTGTTGTTATGTGCCACCGAGTTGCTTGTGACTCATAGCGACCCTATGTGCAACAGCTCTAAACTCTGCTCTGTCCTGTGCCAATCTCATTGCCTCTGACACACTCATCCGGATTGCCCCAGTCACCGAATCAATCCATCTCCCAGAGGGCCTTCCCCTCCTGCGCCTGCCCTCCACCCTCCCAAGCATGATGTCCCTCTCCAAGGACCTGTCTCTCCTTTCAACATGACCAAAGT
>NW_006400552.1:0-12503 GCF_000299155.1 Elephantulus edwardii | reverse complement strand
CAGTCCCTGACCCTCAGCAGCAAGCGCTTCAGGTCCTTCTCAGTTTCAGCAAACAGGGTCCTGTGATCTGAATAACGGAGATTGTTTATGGATCTTCTACAAATTCTGATGCCACATTTCTCCTCAGAGAGTCCAGCCTCCCAGATGATCTGTTCTGCATACAGGTTGAAAAGATATGGAGACTGGACACATCCCTGGCGTAAACCCTTCCCAAATTTGAACCATACAGTGTTTCCTTGCTCTGTTCTGACAACTGCCTCTTGGTTCAAGTATAAGCTTCTCAATAGCATGATCAAGTGTTCTGGGATTGCCATTTTTCTTAGAGTCAGCCACAGTTTGTCATGATCCACACAGTCAAATGCCTTCGCATAATCAATGAAGCACAAATAGACATTCCTCTGGTACTCCCTGCTTTCTGCCAAGATCCATCTAATATTAGTTACAATATCCCTAGTACCACAAACCCTTCTAAACCCAGCCTGGACTTCTGGCAGTTCTCTGCTGATGTGCTATTCCAATCGCTTTTGGATCATTTTCAGTAGAATCTTGCTTGCATGTGAAATCAATGATATTGTTCTATAGTTTCCACACTCTGTTGGGTCACCTTTCTTTGGAATGAGAACAAATATAGATCTCTTCCAGTCAGTTGGCCATTACCATACATTTTTTATTATATGTTACTTCCTAAAATATTTCAGTGTAAGTGAATTATTTTTGGTACAGTGACTTTTTGCATTTATTCAATCTTCTTTTGATTTTTTCCTGCAACATTCAAGAATTTTTCCATAGAAACTTACAGTATTACAACTTGAGGCTTGAGTATGTCCTTAAAATTTTTTCAGCTTAATAAAATTCTAGTACATTTTTATCTTTTGATTTTCTAACTCTAGTTCTTTGCATATTTCATCATAATACTTGATTTGTCTTCTCAAACTACACTTTAGCCATCTCTCTGTCTCTCCCACTTCAGCATTTCTTCCCTTTGTTTTTACCTAAGTTCTAGCACAATTTTCAGAGTCTCTCCTAACATACATTTTGAGATTTCTTTCTCCATATCTTTCTACTGATATTTGTTTTCTTCATTTGTCTCAACTGATGGACTATACATAAACAAAATTGACTATATCTGTGGAATGTGTCAATAGAGACATTATATATTAGCAGCCAAAACAAGATGAGGGGCGGACTGTGGAACAGATCATCAATTACTCATGTGCAAGTACAAATTGAAGTTGAAGGAAATTAAATAAGCCTACAAGCACAAAAATACAATCTTGAGTCACCCACTTAGATATAACAACCATCTCAAGAATAGATTTGATGCAGTGAATACTAATTACAGAAGACCAGATGAGTTGTGAGATAACGTTAAGAACACCCACTTAACATGCAAAAGTATTTTGTAAAGATACAATCATTCCTTCCTGTTTAGCTATACTTGGTTTATTTTTTTTTTTCAAAAGTGGAAGCTTTACATTTAAAAAAAAATCTATTTTATAGTATAGGAAAAATATTGTCAATAAAAAATTATCGCTCATATAAATATATTGATTTTATATCTTCTTGTTGTAGTTTTATGTACATGAAGCTATATACCATTGCTGAACCTCGAGCAGGTTTTTAGAGGCCGTAAATCATGTAGGAGGAGATTGTCCATCTTTCACTTGTAGAAGAGCCAGTCAATTTGAAGCTCATGCCTTCTAGTTGGGAGCACAACTCCTCACAACAAGACCACCAGAGATCCCTAGTACAGTAAAATACTTCATAAAGACCTACTTAAATTCCAAAGCATTTGCCAAAATTAATATATCCTCAAAGTCACCAGAACCATACTGGACTTAAAACTTCCTTTCCTAACAAGATACTCATTTTTGCTTTGTTGTTATACAAATATCATGTTTTGTTTCTTAATACATTAGCACTACCTTAATGATGTGGATAAATTCTACCTACAATGTGAAGACATAACATACCAAAAACAATTTAGTCAATCAAATTTTTTCATGCATATGCTATTTTAACTAAGTTTTTGTTTGGAATATCTAGTGGAGTCTCTGATCACAGTCTGCTGGTGGCCTAGTTTTGACTGCTGATATTGAACTTCTCCAATGATTTCTTACACAAATGTAGTAAATCTGATTCCTATGTAGCCTGTCAGGTAATATCCACGTGTAAGGTTATCTGTTGTGTTTCTTAGAAGAAAGTATTTGCAATGAATACACCATTGTAAATTCAAAATTCTATTTCCAGCCTCATTTCTATCACCAAACCCATATTTTACAACTACTATTCCTTCTTCATTATTTTCTATTTTTGCATTCTATTCAATACTACATCCTGATTGCATGTCCATCAATTTGAGACTCCAAAATTTTGTAAAAATTCTCAATTCCTTCCTCTTTGGCACTAGATGTAAGAGCATATATTTGAATAATAATTTTGTGAGTAGGTCTTCCCTTTATGTGTACAGATATAATCCTATCACACACAAGATTGTATTTCAGGATAGAACCTGCAATTGGCTTTTTTACTATGAATGCAACAGTGCTCGTCTTCTGTTTTTAATTCCCTGCATAGTATACCTTATGATTATCGGATTCAAAGTGGCCATAGCTCGCAATATTCATGTGTCCATTTAATTTTTAACAATATCCAATTTTCTAACATTTAAGTGACTAACGTTCCCTGTACCAATTGTTAAACAATATTTGTTATTGATTTTCCTCATTTTAACTAACTTCCAATCTGGGGTCTACTACTACACTACTTATAAATATCCTCTTTGTTTAGTGTTCATAGTGTTTTCAAAAGCCTTTTGGAAGTAGATGGCCCATCCTGCTTCCTAGTCTGTCTTAATCAGAAAGCTGCACCAAAATATGTCCATGACAAACCAGTGATAAAGATTTCAGTATCACAACAATCACAAGTAATCACAGTACAGCAAACTGACAGACAAGTGCTGCACCACTTACAACAACATTCTTCCTAAACATGATCAATAGTAGGCCTGAGCACCATAGGCTGATTGTAAATGAGATCAGATACAGTTAATCAGCTTACACTTTATTGTGAACACAATTTAGAAAAGTCCACATAGTTTACCCTGGTTTTCAAGAAAATCACAAACATTTATCCACCAGGATCCAACTTTGCCAAGCTAAAAGCTCATTCACAGGCAGGACTATATCTTCATTGTCAAACCATAAGGCCCTAAGACTTGATTCCAATTGATTTGTTTCAATTAACAGATGCAATCTTGGATGCAAACACCAGTCCATACTAGGAAATTTGGAGATGGCTGTCTGGCCAATGGATTGGAAGAGGTCCATATTTGTTCCTATTCCCAAGAAGGGTGATCCAACTGAATTTGAAAATTATCAAACAGTATCATTGATATCACATGTTAGCAAAATACTGTTGAAGATCATTCAAAACGGCTGGAACAGTACATAGATAGGGAATTGCCAGAAGTTCAAGCAGGATTTAGAAGATGCTGTGGCACCAGGGATATCATTGCTGATGTCAAATGGATCATGGCTGAAAGTAAAGAATACCAGAAGAATGTCTGTTTGTGGTTTATTGACTATGCGAAGGTGTTTGACTGTGTGGATCATGACAAGTTGTGGCTGACATTGAGAAGAATGAGAATCCCAGAGCATTAGATTGTGTTCGTGAGGAACCAATACCTGAATTAGGAGGCAGTTGTGCAAACACAGCAGGGGAGCACTGCATAGTTTGGAATTGGGAATGGAGTTCATCAGGGATATACTTACTTTTTCTCTATATCTGTTCAATTTATATGCTGAGCAAATTATCTGAGAAACTGGACTCTATGAAAAAGAGTGTGGCATCAGGAGTGGAGGGAGACTCATCAATAACATGTGTTATGCAGACGACACAACCTTGCTTGCTGAAAGTGAAGACAATTTGAAACTTATTACAGAAGATTAAGGAATGCAGCCTTCATTATGGATTGAAGCTCAACATCAATAAAAAAAAAAAGATTCTTACCACTGGATGAGTAGGCCATGTCATGATGGATGGAGAGAAGAATGAAACTGTCAACAGCTTCATTTTGCTTGGATCCACAATTAACATCCTTCCTATGAGTAGTCAGGATATAAAGAGACATACTGCACTGGGAAAATCTGTAGTAGGGACCTTTCCAAATTATTAAGGACTAGTAATATCAGTTTGAAAACTAAGGTATGTCTAATTCAGGCCATGGTATTTCTGATTACTAGCTATGCTTCTGAAACCTGGACAATGAATAAGGATGACAGGAAAAGAATTAATACCTTTGAGCTGAGGTCTTGGAGAAAAGCACTGAACATTCCATGGACAGCCAAGAAAATGAATAGACATATCTTGGAGAGGGTGCAGCCAGAGTACTCTTTGGAATAATGACAAACTGGACATATTGCTAGGAGGTGCTTTTCCTTGGAGAGGACATTATGTTAGGAAGGGTGCAGGGTCAGTGAAGGAAAAGTAGACCTTCAACCAGGTGGATTGACAAGGTGAATGCTGCAATGGGTTCTTGTTTGTCAGGAAGTGTGAGGGTGTCACATGACAGGACTGGTTTCAGATCTTTTGTTCATAAGGTTGCTATGAGTTGTATTCAACCTGATGATACCTAATAACAGCAACAACAACAGTGGACTTCTCTAAATTAGAGGAATTATAATAACATAGAGGTTCCTGACAGAGTATAATTTAGCATTTGACTGCTGAAATAAAGATCTAGGTCTGGAACCCACCAATTACTCCAAGGAAGAAATTGAGACCTTCTTTGAAGCAGTTATAATCTGTCTTGTAGGGTCAATCTGCGTCATACGGTCAATATGAGTCATAATGACTTGATAGTAATGAGTTTCACACTAATATTTTATGAGAAGAGATACTTGAGGGGAAAAAACTATCATAAAAATACTAATTAGTACTTCAAACATATACAAGTTACAGTTATTTAATATGTACAGGAGAAATATGGGGAATCTCTTCCTCTGAGATTCATAGTTTCTGAAATCCCATTGGAGGTTAAACTATGAGTGAATTACAACCATGGCAATGGTTTACATATTTATCTTTCCTCTATCTACCTATACAGGAGGTATCCAGGACTTTTGTTCACAGAGTCACTACAAGTCGCTTGCAATTCGATGGCTCTTAACAACAACAACTGTCTATCTGTAGGTTCATAGATTAAAATCCATAAGTTATATCTCAAGGCAATAAGAACTTCTTTGAGGTGGTGCTGGGTGTTTTTCAAGAACAGCTTTTTATCACATTTATTTGTGGTCCAAATTCATCTTCACTCATTCTACTGACATGTACTTCTTCACTATTTCTACTAAGTGATTTTATTACATCTTTTATATAGGTGATATGTACTCTGTAAAAAAATTATTAATTCCTTTAAGTATGTCAAACTAGATGTAAATTCAGGGAATCCATTAATTCTATTTCTATAACTTTCTGTTCTTTAACGTGTATGTTTATGTCTGTAGGTATTTTTTTTCCTGCCTTGTATATTGAAGAGCAGGAGATACATTAGATATCATGACAAACAGAAAAAGAGAAGAAAGTTTTCTTTTAAATCCATGTTCTTCTGAAGGAAGCTATAGCCTGGACTAGTAAATAAAACTTTCTGAATTTTATTTCTTCATCTCTAGAATGTTTTTAATTAGGCCTATTTAATGATGGTAAATTACAGTATTAAATGATAAAATTATACAGTGATTAGTAATACAGTCTTTTGGGATTCTGAAATCTATTGTCATGCAGTATATTCCATTTAATAGTAATCATATAGGACTAGTTCCGTTTCTATATAATACATATTGTTGTTGTTGTTGTTGTTGTTGTTGTTGTTGTTGTTATCAGCCATCAAGTCACCTTCGAGTAACTCATAGTGACCCTATGTGGATAATAATATACAATATCATAAATAGCCAAGTTATAACTAACATTGAGAGGAATGGAAATCCCAGAGTACTTAATTGTGATATGTGAAACTTATGCCTAGACTAAGAGGCTGGTGCATGAAGCTAGCAAGAGGACACTACATAGTTTAAAATCAAGAAGAGAGTGTGTCAGAATTGCATTCCCTCTCCATACCTATTCACTCTGTATGCCGAGAAAATTATTTGAAAAGCTGGACTTTATGAAGAATAATTTGACATCAAGATCAGAAAAGACTCATAATCTTCCTTATGCAGACAGTCTTGTTTGGTGAAAGGTGTACCTGGAGCATGTTTCAGAAGATTAAAGGATACAGCCTTCAGTATGGATGGCACTTCCATGTAAAAAAAAAAAAAACAAACCCAAAATTCTTACTACTGGACCTAAAGGCAACATCATGATAGATTGAGAAAAGTTTAAAACTATCAACAACTTCATCTTAACTTGGATCCACAATCAACACCCTTGCTCAGGAAATTAGGAGACATAGTGTACTGTGAAATTTTGCAGTTAGGGACCTCTCCAAATTATTGAAGAGTCACGATGTCAGTTTGAGTACTAAGGTGTGTCTGATTCAGGCCATGGTCTTTCCAATCACTTGGTATGCATCTAAGAGCTTGACAATGAATAAAGATGACAGAAGAATTGATGGTTTTTGAGCTGTGGTGTTGAAATAGAGTACTGAACTTCCTATGGACAATCAAAAGAACAAACATGTCTCAGAGAAAGAGCAGCTAGAGAGCTCTTTGGAGGCAAAGACGATTAAGTGTCACCTCACATACTTTGGGCATGTTGCTAAGAGGGGCTATTTCTTGGAGAAGGACTTGATGCTCAGAAAGGCAGAGGATTGGTTAAAGAAAAGAATATCCTCAACCAAGTGAATTTACACAGTAACTGCTGCAATGGGCTCTAGTGTGAGAGGAAGTATGAAGATAACATAGGATAAGATAGAGTGAACTTTGTTGTTCATAGGGTCACTCACTATAGGTCATACTCAACTTGACAGGACCTAACAATTATATAACTAGTAAAAGTACCTCATATAATTTCTAAAACTGTAATTTAATTATGGATGCTGACTGTTACATCTTCTTCCTGTAAAGCTTTTCATGGGTTTGTGCCACAGATACAGTTAACAGTTAAGCACTTAACCATTGGACCACTTTAAAAAAGAGCAAGAACCACATGAGGATGGTCATATCTGAACTTCACACTTACCAACTTCTCAAAGGGGAACTCTCTCTGTCAACAACATCAACAACAACAAAAAAATCAATATAAAATTTCCATGCACTCCAATTTCCAATTTCCATGCACTCAGATATGTCCCACACACTCTTGCATGTCTTTTTGCTCACCAGGACACCAATCTAACTGCTTTACTGAGTCCAAAATCTGATGTGACAGCTCACAGACTACACAGAATGATATTTGGCAGAAATAATTCAGCTTAGTAGGAGAATACAATCATGCAATCAGGACAGCTTCCAAAATGTGCTCCCAGGCACCTCAAACTTCAGCCTGGTGACTTTGGGCCAGGGTTACAAAGCTTTCAGTCCTCTCCCAACCTCAACCCTCCAACAAACTTGTCAAAAGGCTGTTAGAGCTCATTTTGTGGTGTAGCAGTCCCAAGGTCCAATCCATCTCATGTCATATATCTATTTCTTCACTGTTTCTGTTATGAATGCTACTCTTGTAAGGCCCTATTTTAATTGATGCAAGTATCTCTTGTCCCAAGGATGCATTACATTCTCTTGCTTCTTCTATACTGGTGGGGAAGATCTTTCTATTCTGTTACTGGATCCACTTGATTTACACTTGAGACTAGCCAATCACCTTGTGGGTAGGTAACACGTCCTATTTATAAATTTCCACCCATCCACATGACAAGTCAAATGGGTAAGGAATTTATTTTGAACAATAAATCTTTGTTTAACATAACCATCAAAGGTCCATCTTAGGATTGTTATTGTTGTTGTTTACCAATGAGTCAAACCTGATTCATACGTGACTCTTTAGCAGGTTTTCAGAGGTTATAAAATGTGTGGGAGGAGAATTCTCTTCTTTCTCCTGCAGAGTACCTGATGGGTTCTAGCTGTGTACTTTTAAAGTTGAAATGACAACTTCTAACATTTATCTCAGGCTCAAAAGGACAAATACTGCATAGTGTTACTGTTGTAAAACAGGACTGACATCGGGGTTGGGTGGAGACTGAGGAAGAGGGGATAAATAATGTACACTGCATTGAAACAGATGAGGAAGCAAAATGTTTAAAAGGGATATGTGATTAGGTACTACTGTCATGACAGGAGTCCAGAACAAAGGCTGCATAGAGGAGTGGACCTAGAGGGAGGGATTGTAAAACAATGAAAGAATTTTTCTTTTACTTTTCAAAAATAAGAGAAAACTGGAAGGGAGGAGTGGGCAGAGAGTAAAGTGCAACAATGAATGAATGGAAATCCAAAGTCTCTGTAAATTTTCATTAAAATTAATAATAAGAAGAAAATAAAAAATAAACATTCAAATAATTGGTACTCTTTCAAACTATGAGATAAAAAAATTTCTTTGTGTTTAACATTTATTACTTTAATTCTTTCAATGACCATATATCCAAACCCAAATCCAAAAACCTCATTATTTTCTGGTCTATGTAGGCTTCTGTGGACCCTGTAGGAAGAGTAGAACTATCTCATAGTTTTTCCAAGTTTGTAATATTTACAGAAACAGACTACTGTATCTTTCTTCCACAACCATATGAAGCAGTGGTTGTAAGAATTATTATCATTACTGTTAGATGTCATTGAGTTTACTGTAACACATAGAAAGACTGCTTTCTCTTATGTCATGCTCCCAATCATTACTGGGCTTGAGTTCATTGTTGCAGCCAGGGTCTCCATCTGTATTCCTGAGGCTCTTTCTCTTTTTTCATTTGCCATCTGCTTTAGCAAGAATGAGTTCTTCTCAAGAGACCAGCCTCACCTGGTGATATTTCCAAAGTGTATGAGATGAAGTTTCATCATCCTAATCTTCACAGAGCATTCTAACTGTTCTTTCCCCAAGCTTTAATTATTTCTTCTTTTTCAGCTCTGTGATATATATATTCAGGAGGTCAAAGGTACCAGTCTTCTATATTGTCCTTTATTCATTGTCCATCTTCTGTGTGGGTAAGTGTTGATTGAAAATATCATGACCTAGGTCAAGTTTACCTTAGTAGTTAAAAACAAAATTGTTTTTCTTTATACAAATTGGCACAGTGCAACACAATGTCTGATTTCTTTGATGCTGTTTGACAATTTCAAACTTTTTTCCATCATAATGCTATTTAGTAGACCAAAATCAATTGTGAGGATTTTTATATTCTTTATGCTAAACAATGAATATTAAAGCCTGTAATCTTTACCTGAAGGGGTCTCAATGCTTGTTTTCATTCAGCAGAGTTGTGATATCTGTATACCACAGTGTTGTTTCATTTTGCTTTATTTTTATTAATTGTCATTCAAACTTTCATAAAGATTATGCCCTATAACATCAATTACAATTGATCCAATCTTTTACTGATAATCTTTTCAAATCTTCACTGTACCTTTGCTATTTCCTCAATCAACTCATCTATTCACTAATCTCTGCTGCCCTAGTATTTCTTTTCCCTCCTAACATTTCCCTCTTTCTAATTCCAGGATTTTAATCTCAATACCCACATTGTCTATTTGTCTTTTATTTTGAGACTAATCCTCCCTTCTCCTGATACAGCATTCACTTTCTGTACATTCTTTTTCTGCTCTCCGCATTTCCCCAAACTCTTCCTATTTGTAGACTACCAGGTTTAAACAGTATGTTCCTTTTGTAGCTGAGTTATTTTGCTGAGCACTGCGTTCTCTGTACTTTTTCCATGTTCTATACTGTTTTATGAGTTCTTCATTGTTTTTCTTTTAATTTCCTGGCTTGGGGTACCAAGAATGTTGATTGTGGAGCCGAACAAACTAAAGGTGTTAACAATGTCAATCTCTTCATCATCTATCATTATGCTACCAATTGGCACAGTGGTGAGAATCTTTGTTTTCTTGATGTTGAACTTCAATTCATATTGAAGGTTGCAGTCTTTGATCTTCTGCAGCATGCAATTCCGCTCCTCCTCAGTTTCAGCAAGCAGGGTTGTAACATCTGTAACACAGGTTGGTGATGAGTCTACCTCCAATTCTGACGCCACATTACTCTTCATCAAGCCCATCCTCACAGATAATATGTTGTGCATATAGATCTAAAAAGGTACAGAGATAGGACACATCATTGACACACACCCTTCCCAATTTTAAAACATACAGTGTTTCCTTGCTCTGTTCTGACAACTGCCTCCTGGTCCAAGTATATAGGTTATACATAAATACAATCAAGTGTTCTGGGATTCTCATTTTTTTCAAAGTAGTGAAGAGCAAAATATCAGTCTGGATATTAAGGTTCACCTGATGCAGGCCATAGTCTTTGCAATTACTTGCTATGGATCAGAAAGCTGGACAATGAGTAGGGATAATAGAAGGAGAATTGATGTCTCTGAGCTGTGGTGCTGGAGCAGAGTGCTGAATATGGACCATGAACTGCTAGATGAACAGATTCATCCTAGAGAGTGTGAGAACAGGCTGCTTCTATGAGACAAGGATTCTGAAGTTTCATCTGATACATTTTGGACAAATTACAAGGCAGGAACCAGTCCTTGGAGAGGTACATTATTTTTGAGAGGGTCGAGGGACAGCACAAGAGAGAAAGATCCTCTATTGATTGACTCAGTGATTGGGGTAATAGGAGTAGATTTGTCAGATATAATAAGATTGGCACAGGATAGAGCAGGGTTTAAGGTTGTTGTACATAGGGTCGCTATGAGTTTCAGTCAACTTGACAGTACATAAAAACAACAACAACATTGTTTTTAATCCTGAATAGTTTCCCATTGTGTGAATATACTACAATTTCTTATCATTTGTTGAGGGAAATTTAGGCTATTTCTATCTTCTTGTTCCAGTGAATAATGCTGCAATAAACATGTTGTTGTTGTGTACTATCAAGTGGGAACCAGGCCATAGCTGATCCTCCAGTGGGTTTTCAGAGACAGCTAATCACACAAGAGATTGCCCATCCTTCTCTGGTGGAGCAGCTGGTGGATTGAAACCACATACATTCAGTATTGCAGTGCAGTTTTTTGCCACTAGGCTACCAGGTGTACATAAATCTGTTCATGCATGTCTCAGCTCTGATTTACTTAGGGTATAATTTCAGTAGGAGAATACCTAGGGGAAATAGGATTTCTATTTTCACCCATCTGAGGAAAGGTCAAATTGCCTTCCAAAGATGCTGTACCCTTTTACATTCCCTGCAGCAGTTCAGGAGCGTTCCAATCTATTTGCATCCTTATTAACACTTAATGTTTGCTGTTTTGTTAAACTTTGCTATTGCTGCTGGGTAAGATGGTATCTTACTGTTGTTATTGATTTGCATCTCTCTAATTGCTAGTGATTTTGAGTATATCTTCCTGTGCCTATTGGTCGTCTTCTTGATAACTAAATCTTCTCATGTCTTCTGTGCATTTTGTAATTGGATTAAATCATTTCCTTGTTGAGACACTGTATTATTCTATAAATTATAGTTAGGAGTTTCTTGTCAAAAATTTTAATGTCAGTCTGTGGACATAGTCTGTCCTATTAGAAAAGTTTTACTGGTGCCCACAAGGGTTGAACTGTTAGAAGAGCCCCTAGACCAATTGTATCCTCTACTGGCTATGCATCTTTTAATTGTGTTTGAAAGCCTATACTTTGAGAGAATAAGCCTTCTAAATATACTATTTTTTCCCTCTGATGATATTTATGGATTTGGGGTTTATAACTGGTGTCTAATCCACCTTGAGTTTGTTTTTGTTTGTTGTGTAAGAGTTGGATCTTGTTTCAGTTTTCTGCAGTTAGATGTCCAGTTTTGCCAGAACCATTTATTATAGAGACTGTCATTTTTCTCACGTTCTGGAATGTTTTTCTTGTCAATAGGTTGATTTCTGGCTTCTCAGTTCTATTTCATTGCTCAATGTGTCTGTCATTATATCAATACCATGCTTTTTTTATTACTATCGCTGTGTAATAAGTTTTAAGATCAGAGTATGATGCCTTTTAATTTATTTTTCAGATATACTTTGCTTATTTGAGGTCTCTTACCTTTCCAAATAAATTTGAAATTGCTTTTTCTATCTGGGACCTCTCCAGAGTACTGAAGAGCAACTATACCTATATGGAGACTAAGGTGCACCTGATCCAGATCATGGTTTTCATAATTACTAGCTATGTACCAGAAAATTGGACAATAACTGGGGATGATAGAAAGAGCATTGAAGCTTTGAGCTGTGGTGCTAGAGAAGAGTATTAAATATACCACGGACTGCCAGGATGACAAAAAAAGTTTAACCTAGAGAGGGTGAAACCAGGGTGGTCCTTAGAGGCAAGGATTCTGAAACTTCATCTGACATACCTTGGCATGTTGCAAGGAGAGACCAGTTCTTAGAGAGGGAC
>NW_006400551.1:4514-20994 GCF_000299155.1 Elephantulus edwardii | reverse complement strand
GTTGTTGTTATGTGCCGTCGAGTGACTTGTGACTCACAGCGACCCTATGTACAATAGATCTGAACCCTGCTCTGTCCTGAGCCAACCTCATTGTCTCCTTGCTTCTACGGGGCACTTCTCATGTGGGCGCAGCACGTGCAAAGTTATGAAGAAGGCAGGAATGTTCTACACTCACACTCACCCAATCTCACAGGATCCAAATGATGTTCTCACACCCAGGGCGCCTTCAGGCCTCACAATGGTAAGCCTGGCGGCATCTCTGTCTCTTCCACATCTGTGCTGACTGCCTCCCCCACTGTTTCCTCCGGTTGGCTCAGGGATAGAATTCTTACCTTATAAATGGAAGCCCTGGGTTCAGTTTCAGCCAATGCACTTCACATACAACCAGTGCCCATCCCTCAGTGGAGTTTTGTATGTTACCCTGATGATGAACAGATTTCAGGGAACCTTCTAAACTTAAAACTGACTAGGAAGAGAATAGGAAGAAAGACCTGGTGATCTGCTTCAGAAAAATCAGCCAGCGCAAACCTCATAGATCACAATGGTATGATCCATAATCAGTGAGGTAGATGGTGCACAGCCGGACAGCATGTCATCCTGCTACACAAGTAGTTTCCCTGAGGTGTGGACTGCCTTGACTGTGACCACCGGCTCCAACAGGAGAGTTTCTGAGTGGGGGAGTGTTGGCTGTGGCCTCCAGGAAGGGGAACGTGGACAACTATGTTAACTTAAACCAACAGCATAGGATCTACTGGCCTCTTCCTAGCTGGCTTGGCCAGAACACACTAAAATAATCCCATGTCTGGTGGTGTAACACACAGAGGGAACAATGTGGCCAGAAGATGCCAGGAAAATGAGCCTGGGATGGAAACGCTGAGAAGCAATTGTGGTATTGGCTCAAAACACCCAGGAGGCAGCGGGAATGGTAGAAGAAGCTGAGCCCTGAGCCCTGCGGCTGTGCGGCTGCTGAGACGACAGGGCCAGGGCCTCCTGCCACCCACTGTGGGCTGGGGTGAGGGCTGAGGACAAGGGAACATGGTCTCTGCTCAAAACCAGCAGGAGCTGGAGGGGCAGGGATACCTCAGGCCTGTCTCAGAAAGCATGAGTTTACTCCACATTCTGTAAACAAGGCTATTCTGTGTCCAAGAGAGGGGAAGGGACTCCTCCAGACAGCACGTGGCAAAAAGGCCAGTCTTGGAGCACTTGACTCAACCATCCCAGGCCAAGTTCTTTCCATTCATCAAATCATGGAGTCACGGATGACACCCATCATGTGCCCAATGCCAGCTGTGTGTCAGCTAGCTTCCAAGGCCTCCACAGTTCCCCCCCCCATTGCTGCTGAGGCAGGATTCTTATTATCCCATTTCACAGATGAGGATGCAGAGGGTCAGAGAAGTGGTGTCACTTGTTCTACACTCTGTGGTGCCTGGTTATCCTGGGCATAACTGTCCCCCATCCTACAGATGAGGAAGCAAGCTCAGATTTCCAGTTATCACTTGGACATGCTGCTGGGTTACAGTCAAGCTTCTGCAATGAAAGTTGGTTCTCTGGGCTGGACTGCAACAGCCTCCTGAGTGTTTCCAGGACTCTACAGGTTCATTTCCTCATCTGCCCATCAGGGACCACATGCCCCTCAACACTAGGCTGAACAAACAAGCTGAGGCCCCTCTGTGAGGTGAGGAGCGTGTACAGCTGTGCAGATCAATCTCCAGTGCTATAGGCGAACGTATCTACATGATGCTGGGAGGAAAGAGGCAGGTCTCAGGAGACCACATCTGCTGTGGGGCCCTTTCCAGAAAGGAAAAACGGCAGAGCTAACACGAGATAGCAAGCTGCTTAATATACAGTTCAATGCAAAAGTGAGGTAGTAAGTACAGGCTGAGGGCAGCAGACGCCTGGAGAAGCTGGGGAGGGGCAGGCTGAGTGCACAGGGAGAGAGAAGTCACTGCCCAAGTGTTGGCTCCTGGGCTCAGTGGGTGGTGTGTTCACAAGTGCTCATTATGTTAATTAAAAAAGGAAATAAAATTGTAAAAGGTGCTGTGTGCGGGCCAATAACTGTGGTCACGAATCAGGAGTTACAAGTTCTCTGAGTCTGTAACCCCGGGTCCATGAAAGCAGCCCTGGTGGCATAATGGTGAAGTGCTTGTCTGCTAAGCAAAAGGTTGGCAGTTTGAGCCCACCTAATAGCTCCATGGAAGACCTGGCAACCCACTTCTGAAAAGCTAACAGCTCGGAAAACTCCGGGGGTGTTCTATGCTGTCACACCAGGTCACTATGTGCTGGCACCAACAGCAGCAAATAACAAAGGCTATGTGTTATAGCAATAAAAGAACAAAACAGGAAGCTGTACGAATGAAATGAAATGAAAGGGGACTGAATGGAATGGAAATGGGAGACCACACTGAGAACCCTGACAGGTTGCCAATCTCATCCTCCCTTCTGGCGGGGACTTTTGGGGGTACACACCGGCTGACTGAGGCCCTCACCTGTCGATGACCAGCTCCAGCAATACAGCATGCGACAGCTGTGTGAACTCTGGGTCGCCAGGCACATGGTCATAGTGCTCCAGCAGGGCCACCATGTCCAGGTCGCAGGCCACCCGGTCGGGGAACTTCCAGGAGGGGAAGCGCACAGGCCCTGCGTGCGAGAAGACGTCCACGATGGCGCCCTGCAGGTCAGTGAGGTCCTTGCGCAGGCTGTCCATGCACGCCTGGCCGCCCAGCAGGTGTGCCATTCTCAGGGCCCCTGGGCAGGTAGAGGAGAGCCCCGTGAGCAGAGACAGCCACAGCGGATGACCCCTCCTGAAGTTGGACTGCTGGAAGGCTTTATGTCAAAGTCCCTCCAGACTCCGGGACAAGCCTGCCCCCAGCCCCAGGCCCCACCCTGCACCCCACACTCTGACTCCGCCCCCAGGCCCAGGCCCCACCCTGCACCCCACACTCTGACTCTGCCCCCAGGCCCAGGCCCCACCCTGCACCCCACACTCTGACTCTGCCCCCAGCCCCAGGCCCCACCCTGCACCCCACACTCTGACTCCGTCATTTCTCAAGCCCCTCCTGATAGCCTCTGTCTGCAAGTCCCACGCTAAATACCAGTGAACTAGAATGTTCCACCAGTCCTTCCCTCCCAGGGCAGGCCACTGAACAGGCAATGGGTGCATAGTTACAACCACAGTGCTGACCATACTGGGCAACTGTCACCATCTGCCTGGGCCACTGCAGCAGCTGATGACTGGATCACAGACCTGCCCACTCCCTCTGATAAACACCAGTTGCCAGAGGTCTGGCCTAAAACCTGTCTGACTTGCTGTCTGACTTGTCTGTCTTGGTGGCCAATCAGGCCCCCCCAAGATCCACCTCTGGTTACATCTCTCATCCTCTTTCCTCTATCCCCTTCACTGTACCATACTCACCACCGCAGCCACCATCCACGATCAACAGTAGCTCATGAGCACGAAGCACTTATGTAACTGATTCCTCCTGACGGACACACAGCCTTCCTTCCAATTCCCATCATTGGGCTAAATCCTCTCCTTCTAGAGTTCCTGGGTCAGCTCCTCCAGGAAGCCTTCCCTGAGTACATTCAGGCTGGCTTTGATCTCTTTGGGGACCCCCATTCCACAACTCTGCCATCATGGCCTCCATGCTCTGGACTAGATCCTCAGCCCATTCAACTCACTGTGGCTATCCTTGGTGTGGACAGCCCCTGGCCTGGAGCACTATCAAGACTCACTGGCAAGGGAAGAACTGAGTGATCAAAAGAATAAAAAAAATCTGTATAGGATCTTTGGAACAGATTAGCTTTGGGGGAAGGAGAACAAGTCCTAAAGGGGAAAGAAAATCTTAAAGACACCCATGGAGAGCTATCCGAATTTCTCTAGTGATAAGCTCATTACAACATGTCAATCCACCTAGCTGGATCTTCTCTTTCACTTTTCCTCCACTTTTCCAACCATTATGTCCCTCTCCAACTAATAACCTCTCCTAGCACCATGCATGAAGTATGAGAGATGAAGCTTCATCATCTTTGCCTACAAGAAGCCTTCTGGCTATACCTTCTCCAAGACATACCAACTTACACAGAGAGCTAAGCCCTGGTGTTTGGCCTCAAGACCGCTGATAAGTCACTGTCCTTCAGGACCCAGGTGTCTCAGTAGTAAAATGAGGGCATGTCCCACCAGGCTGGGTTGTCATAAGGACATTATAGTATGTGCTGGCCAGGCAGCCACGGAAAGCTCTCAATACTGTTACTATTACTAATATTAGTAGTACTAACAACAGCCACTAGGGATGATAGAAGGAGAATTGATGCCTTTGAGCTGTGGTGCTGGAGAAGAGTATTGACTATATACCATGGACTGCTGGGAGAACAAACAGGTTAGTCCTGGAGAAAGTGAAATCAGACTGCTCTTTGGAGGCAAGGATTTTGAAGCTCCGTCTGACATACTCTGGGCATGTTGTAAGGAGGAACCAGTCCTTGGAGAGGGATATTATGCTTGGGAGGGTGTAGGGACAGCGCAAGAGAGGAAGACCCTGGATGAGATGGACTGACTCAATGACTGAAATAATGAGGACAGGTGTGTCAGAGACAGTGAGGTTGGCTCAGGATAGAGCAGGGTTCAGAGCTGGTGTACATAGGATTGTTGTGAGTTACAGGTTGACTCGACAGCACATAAGAAGAATTATAACAAAAACAAGAGCAAAAGACTAGCCTTGTCTTGGGCAGTGCTAAGTTCCCTGTGGGGCCACACAGACTTCATTTCGTCCTCCTTCTAGAGTTTGCAGACTAAGAGATCTGAAGATGGAAATATGGAGGTACCATGCATGGCCCCTGCCACTGAGGATGGAGAAACTGGTACAGCTCTACCTTCACTCATGTGGCTTTTGTTGGGGGAATTTCACGCCCTAGTCGGACTAGGGTCAGTAACAGGGAAGCTGGGTGCTAGGTGACTATGAGGATGCAGAACTCTGGCCTCTCTCTACCCTATTTGAGAGGGCAACTCTGCCCTGACATGCAAGGACTATCAGGACTGTATGTAGGCCATGCCCCCTTCCAGCAAATCTAGGGCTAGCTGGTAAACTTCTTGCTCCAAACCTCTTTCACCTAATCTCACTTAGTTCAGAAAATAGCATCTGACTCTCCCACTGAGTACAAATGAGACGCACTCCAAGCCTGAGGACTTCCTCAAATGCCTCCTCCTTCACCCCAACATCCAAGCATCATATGCTGCTTGTGATCCTGCATCAGGACCACACAAGGAACCTGCCTCTTTCACGGACACTGCTCCAGCCCACCTGCTTCCCTCCTTGCCCACTCCACCTCACCTTTCTGTCCATAGGATTTCTTTTAAGAAGGCAAGTCAACCATTAATTAAATTAGTCTTTCCACAGCACTGCCAACAACTTTTCCTGAGGTCTCCTGGTCCTGTGTGGTCTGTCCTCCACCCCGCATCTGACCACCAGACCCGGAGCACTCGCCATCCCTACATTTATCCAAGAGCCTTTAACATATCCCTCAGGCCTCCATCCTGATGTTCCTCGTGCAAAAGCCCCCTGGCTTTCCAGGCCAGGTTAGGGCTCCTGTTCTTTTTCTTCCCTGCGTACACCACTTCTGGGACTAACTCCTTATTGGAGGGGTTATTTGTAGTTGCTGGTCTGTCTTCTCTGCAAGGACGACCATGCCTTTTTGAGTTCACCTGGCCCTATGGGTGCAGAGCTCAGAGGCGCCCAGGGCTGCTTCCCAGGCTCTGCCCTCACCTCTGTGCAGGTGTCGGCTGTGGAGCAGGGGCTGGGGTGTCTGAGAGTCTCCAGCTCTCCAGCTGGCCTGTGGCTTCCTGTCTCCTGTGTACAGTCTGTCCCTGAGTAGCTGTTCTCTCCCTGAGGATGGATGAAGGCAAGATTGAGTAAGGGAGCTCAGGGCAGGCTTCCTGGGAAGAAGGGGGTGTTGCAGGCTGGATAAACAGGGTGAGGGAAAAGGAAGGCGAGGCCACCAGCCAAGTGCTTCTCTGAGTAGAGGACACACTGTGTACCTAGACCCCTCCCCAAATCCTCAAGTAAGTCAGACTGGGCACCGCCTTTGTGTAGGTGAGAGAATTGAGGCCCCAGAAACGTAGGAAGCTTGCCCAAGACACTCAAGGAGCTCAGAATCTGAGTTCAACATCTGTGCTCTGTCCTCGCATCATTCTGTTTAAAGCAGCATTTTAGAGAGAGGTGGCCTAGTGGTAAGAGGCTACACTACAAACCCAAAGGCATGTGGTTCAAACCCAACAGCTACTCCACGGGAGGAGGATGGGCTGTTTCCTTTCATGCAATTTGCTTCCTCTGGAAACCCCTTGGAGGTTCAGCTACAGGCTGGTTCTGACTCAATAGTTCACAACACCAACAATAACCAGCCACATGAAAAAAGGGGAAAGAAACAGGTAATTTCACCTTTATATCAGATGTTATGGAACCCAATAGGAAGCTTTGGTGGCCTCATGGATAAGGAGTTGCAGTGCCAACCCAAAGACAGGCGGTTCAAATCTACCAGCTGCTCAGAGAGAGAAAAATGTGCAATCATCTCCTTCTACACTATTTACAGCCTCCACAACTGGCTGGTGGGTCAGCTATAAGTTACTTCCAACTTCACTCTTGCAGTAACAACAAAGTATCAAAAGAGTATCCTTTCCATAAGAAATAAAGTTCTTAAAGAGATACTTCCTATTTTTTGTTGTATCAAATTCCAAATACCAGTGTGTTATTTGATTCTTTTTTTTTTTTTTTCTTGCTGTGTACAGTTCAATGACTGGCACAGGAGAATGCCCCTCCTTTCTCCAGCAGGGCATCCAGTGGATTTGAACCACATGCCTTTTGGGATTGCAGTGTGTTATTTGATTCTTAAGGCACACTTCAACTTGGACCAGCCACTAATTCCAATGCTTGACAGCTCCAGAGCTGGTGACAACCATATTGGATGGTACAAATATGGAGGATCAGATACCATATGTTACTTGTTGATTGAGAACCTATTACACACCAGGTAGATTGTTAAGGACTGGGAAATGTAGGGAGTTCTGGTGGCCTAGTGGCAAGAAGCTGTGCTACAATTCTGACGGTATGTGGTTTGAATCTACCAGATGCTCTGCTGGGAAGGATGGGCAGTCTCCTCCTGTGCCAGGTGGATCTGACTCAACAGTACATAACATAGGGGAAAATACCCAAAAAAATCTGAGAAATGAGAGGGGTTCTCAAAGACCCACCTTGTCTGAGGGTCTCTGCTGTGGGTCAGTCTTGGGTGACCTCCGAGGGTGCCACTGATGTTTGGGAAGGCCATGTGTACTTGCCATCTGCATCCAGTGCACACACTTCTTTAGCTCAAGGGGCATCCTGTACATGCGCTGACATGGCAACTGCCTCTCATGAGATTTCGCTGCCCATTAAGTGTATATCCCCAAGGAGTAAGAAAGAAAACAACAGGGGGGGAAAACCCCCACCAGACTGAACATTCTAGGTTTACTTCCCAATGGCAAGGGGGGGGGCAGGAATAAAGAGAAGAGAAATGACCAAGAAGCCCCAATTTGGGCAGACATGTATTTGGATGACAAAGCGTATGGAACACGCTTGTTGAAGACACCACGAAACGTCAGTCTACTTTCAAAACACTACGGCTGCCATCCAGGGCCAATTTAGTTACCAACATCCACTAGGTTCTGGTTCAAATAAGCAGAACAAACGTCAAATCGGTAAGTATACTGAGCAAAATATCATGTTTAAAAATATCCAACATGACCTTAAGTTGGTTTTTCCCTGAAACTTGGGGTCATGCAAATATACAGGTAGTCTGAGAACCACTTAATTGTATGGCAAGTGAAGGAGACTTGATACAGGGGTTTTTTTATTCTGTAATTCCTTCACTTATAGCTGCAGCCCTGTGCTGTCCACTGTGCCTGTCACCACACAGGGGACAGGCCCCAGGAGAGCCAGCACTGTCATTAGGTAGGAGTAGCAGTTAACTTGCCTCTCCTCAGTTCTCTCACTCAAATCAAGCTTTTTTAAATTTTTTTTTAATTTTTATTGTATTATTATTACGTGTACCATCAAATCAGATCTGACTGGTACAGGAGGAGATTGCCCCCTCCTTCTCCAGCAGAGCATCTGGTGGATTTAAACCACGTACTTCTGGGATTGCAGTGCAGCGTCTTGCCACTAGGCCACCAGAGCTCCCTTCAAAGCAAGCTTTTAACACTCTTCCAAGGGGTTAACAATTTCATTTTTCTTGGATCCACAATGAAGAAAGTCAAGAAATCAAGATACATGTTGCTTTGGGGAAGTCAAAGAGCTCGCCCAGGTGCTGAAGGATGTCAATTTGAAGATTAAGGTGCACCTCACTCTGCCAGGGTCTTTTCAATGACTTCTTATGCATCTGAAAGTTGGACAATAACTAAAGATGATGGAAAAAGAATTGAAGCCTTTCAGTTGTGGTGCTGGATAAGAGTACTGGATGTACTTTTGACGGCCAAAAGATCAAATAAATATGCCTTGGAGAAGGTGCAAGCAGGGTGCTCCATAAAGAAAAGGATGATGACACTTTGTTTCACATTCTTTGAGCACGTTATTGTTGTTGTTGTGTGCCATCCAGTCGCTTGTGACTTATAGCGACCCTACACACAGAAGCTCTGAATAGCTCTGAGCATGTTGTTAGGAGAGGCTAATCCTTGAAAAGATGTCTGGAAAGGTTAAGGGTCAGAACAAGAGAGGAAGGCCCTCAACAAGATGGACTGACATAGGGGCTGACACACTGGGCTCAAGTATATCAGGAATGGTGAGGATGACGCAGGATAGGGCAGGGTCCAGGTCTGCTGTTTATAGGGTCTCTATGACCCCTGGTCGACTCAATGGCACCTAACAACAATACCACCATTGAAGTGCCTTCCCATGGTGAGTTATGTTTTAGACTGCTAACTGAAAGGTTAGAAGTTTGAATCCACTTCACAGAAAATAAAGGGGCATCTGCTCCTGCTAATATTTACAACCTTGGAAAACATGACAAGGGGTCATCATGAGTTAGAATCAATTTGACAGCAGGTGTCCCCTCTCTGAGCTCTCGTACCTCATCCCTTTGGTCAAGAATATGCTTGCTTTGCTCAGAGTCAAGGTTACTACTATGTAAGAGAACTCTAGTGGCTTAGTGGTAAGGAGTTGTGCTGCCAGCTCTAAGGTATGAGGTTCAAATCCACCAGCAGCTCCAAAGGAAGACAGGCAATATGAGTTAGTTTCAACTTGATGACTCATAACTACTATGAAAATATTTTGGAAACGCTAAAACCAATTGTCACTCTTTAATTCAGAGGCTGCTCATTTGTTGGAAAACCTGGATACAACAAAAGGAATGGAGAGGGACCTCTGGTAGCCTAGTGGCAAGAAGCTATGCTGCAATCTCAAAGGCACGTGGTTCAAATCCACCAGATACTCCGCTGGAGAGAGGCAATCTCTTCCTATTCCAGTCGGATCTGACTCGACGGTACACAACAACCAAAAAAGAAAAAGAACGGAGAGATGACAAAGGCATAATTGCACTGGTAGGGAAGACAGACTGGCCTAGGTTTAGAGTCTCACTGCGCCAGCACTTAATCTTACTGTCTGCAAATTGGCCACTGGGAGGATATAAATCATACAATGCATACAAAGTGTTGGGGACAGGGTTTGGCTGATGGTAAATGCTCAGTAAATATCCTTAGCGTCGTTAGTCGTCTACATCAGTAATTACAAAGACCATAAAGCACCGTAAGTTAGACTCGGAATATCATGTGTCACCTTCATTTCTCAGATTAGACAAACGATGTCCATAAAATCAGAGCCCCTTCCCTGCACTGCAGAGGCAGGGATGAGAGGGGCGTCTCAAGCGAAGCCAGGAAGATTCCAAGGGAACCCCAGGGAGCGAGGGGCGTGGTCGGCAGGACGCCCCGGAGGTAATAAGGGGTGGAGCCTAAAGAAACAGACCCGACGTAGGAAGGCCAGCGGGGAACTACGCAGAGAAGTGGTGGAACCTAGAAAAGGCAGGCCCGCAGGAAAGAGACCAGAGAGAATGAGAAGTCTATGACCTGAAAACGGGGCCTAGAGGCGGCGAAACTACAGCAAATAACAGGGATGAAGGAAGTAGGGGGTGGAGCCTCGGGAGGCGGGGCCTGAGGGAGCAGGAAAGGGGCTAGCGGCGTGAAGGAGGGGGTCCGGACGCCGGGGCGAGTGCGGGTGGCGGCCGGCGGGGCGATGGAGGACTCCTCACCTGTCTCCAGCTTCGCGGCCTCAGCCCCCGCCTTGGGCTGGCTCATGGAACTGGCCCCGACGCGCCGGCCGCTCCCAGGATCCCCAGCAACCCCTAGCCTGGCTCCCCAGCCGCTGCCATGGCAACGGCGTAGCGTGCGGCCCATTTCCCGCGGGGGTGGGGCAGGAAGTTCCTCCCTGCAGGCGGCCCCGGAAGTGCGTCACGTCACCGCCTAGCGAACGACCCGTTCAGTCGCTGCCACCGCCCCCCGCCGCCATTTTGTGAGCTCGGCGTCCCGTTCGTGCGGAGAGCTGTTTTGACGTAGACCTGCTCACTGACCCGGAGGCGGACTGGCAGCCCTGAGCGTCGCAGTCATGCCGGCTGGACCCGTGCAGGCGGTGCCGCCGCCGCCGCCCGTGGCCACCGAGCCCAAACAGGTAACGCTGCCGGTAGCCCCAGTTTAGGCCTGAGCCCGCCCTTCCCACCGCGCGCGGTGTTAATCCTCGTACCCCTCCGCTCTCGAGGCCTGGGAGGGACTTCCACTCCCAGGAGGCAGCGCGCTGGCCGCACGGCTCCTTCCTGGTGGCGGCGCGAACGCGCGCACAGCGGTTCTTAAAGGAGGCTGGGCGGGCCGGCTCGGCAGCTTCATTTAAGAGCTTCTTAGAATTGGGGAACATCCAGCCCTAACTCTTTCAAATAGGAACCCCCATTTTAACATGCATCCAGGATGATTCACGGGCACTTTAGCATTTGAAAAGCATTGATCCAGCCCACGGATCATCTGTGGTCCCCCCGCCTTTGCCCCGTCATCCCTCACTTTCCAAACTGTACGACCCACGTTGCATGTAATTTGTCAGCATCTTGCAAGCGCCAGACTTTGAAGTTTGCCGCTGCTGTGTAAATTCACAGCCAGATGGGAGAAACAGACTAATTTGAAAAAAAAAAAGTTTCCTATGAAACAGACTAATTTGAATTTTAAAGAAGTTTCCTATCCTTGTCATCGTAAATGATACTGTAGCAGTCACTCCTGGGAAATCGGCAGAAGAGACACATAAATTGCAGTGGACATTGATTTATAATAGAACTTTGTAACAAAGGAGAAAGGAATCTTATCTAACCAACATTGCTTTGACAGATGGAGAGGAGGTTAAGGTAGAAGTAGCCCATAGGGTGAAAAATAAGTGGCTTTTAGAAGAAAGTAAGAGTTGTCAGGTCACTGAATAGAGAAAGGAAATGACCTACTGTTGATTGAGCTTGTATATGCTGTCTTGTCTACTGCTTTGGGTTAGGATACTCAGGGAACATCCACTTTTTATTGTGTCTTATGTGCCCGTGACGTTTTCCTAGGCATCGTTGAAAAATCAGATAAGATCAGGCAAATTGATGAAAAGTGTAAAGGTCCTGAGGTCTTACACTGATGATGCCTCTGGCCAAGGGTGACTAGACAGTCGTGATTAGAGCTCAAGATTGAGGGGGTGGTGGCAAGAGTACAATTCAGAGGATTTGAACTCTATAGACAGTGGGAAAAGCAGAATAGTATTTATTTGCTAGTTTTGTAATGTTTAAACCATGCTACAGATTTTTTGCAGTTAAACATTCAAATGATGAGACATATAGGATTGGAATCTCAGTGGAGGACTTCAGTGTCCAGAGACATGATGTCCTCTAACTAGGAAATCCTATCTGAGCCTGAGAGCTTGGGGTTTTTGTCAGTTTGTTCACGTGGTCATAAAATGTTATGCCTCCAGTGCTCGCTTCGGCAGCACATATACTAAAAACAAAAAATGTTATGCCTCCAGAGGCTGGTCCACCAGGTGGACTGGTCAGCCCCGACCCAGATGTAACCTAGCTCTTAGGAATCCAGAACAAAGCCGAGGTTGTTTTCTGCACTTCACAGAATTTTTTGTTCTGTGGGAGAGATTACGAAAACCAAATGCTGCTACTGCTATTGCTGTATGCTGTTACGTTGCCTGTGACTCCTAACGCTTCTGTGTACAGCAGCTCTGAACCCTGCTCTATTCTAAACCAGCCTTTTTGTCTCTGACACATGTATTCCTATTACCCAGACACTAAATCAATCCATCTCATTGAGGGTCTTCCTCTCTTGTGCTGTCTGCCCCTCCATCCTCCCAAGCAACGTGGTCCCTCCTGGCAGCATGCCCAAAGTATTGTTAGACAAAGCTTCAGAATCCTTACTTCTATGGAGCAGCTTGGTTGCATCCTCTCTAGGCTGAACCTGTTTGTTGTTCTAGCAGTTCATAGTACGTTCAGTACTCTTCTCCAGCACCACAGCTCAAAGTCGTCAATTCTCCTATATGGCATGGACATCTGGTTTCTTTACCAACACGTGAAGTTTGGAAGTCATCACTTCCTCATGGGACATATGCTCAGATTATCCACATAGCGGTTCGCAGAAAAATCCACAGGCTGATATTTGAGAAATCGAGCTGGCAAGTAGTAATGAAAATCATAGGATCAGAGAGCAGTTAGACCACTCCCTGTGCTGCGGGCCTGCCCTCAGTTTGTGGCAGGAGATGGAAAAGAGTTCCTCAGGCTTTTGGCACAAAGTGAATGATAGGACTAGACTCTACAACCAGAGCTCTGTGTTGGAGTCCTGGCTTTGTCATTTGATCGAGCTGAGCTATCTGTGCTCAGTATTTTCACGTGAGTAGGGCTTAATAAGTACTTAATAAGGGTGGAGGTTATTAGCTGTAACAGTGTGTTCAGAGCACTTTGAAAAGTTTAAGGGACCTAGAATGCACCTGCTACATGTGCACTTGCTACATGGATTTAAATAAATCTTTTTTCAGCTTAGTGAGTTATTGGATTGGAAGCTGAAAAAGGGAAAAGAAACCTAGTTTCTGGCTTGGGTAACGTGCATGTTTGGCTATTCACAGGAGAGGTTGGGTACCCATGAATCAGCTGGATCGAAAGCCTTGTGGCATCCAAGAGTGGCATGAGCTAGGATACCAGTTAGGGAGGAAAACTGGAGAATGTGGTTATAAGTGTCACACTGAAAACTATAAAGAACCAAATATAGGGTTTTGAGAGTCCATGAAAGGACAGGAAGGAAACTTGAGTGGAATGGCCACAGGAGCAAGGAAAGAGCTGATCGTGGAGGGAACCTGGCATTGGAAGGAGAGTTTTGTGAAGAAGTGTTCACCATTGTGTAGTTGGTTGGAGGCAGTGGGGTATGTGTTTATTATAGTTTAATAAGGACATTTAAAATTTATAGGGACCAAAAAGGAGATAAGGAAGTGTGACTTGTAAGACTGAACTCAAGATGTCCAGCCACCAGAGGAAGGAGAGGGGAAGCAAAAAGGAATGTGAGAGCAAGAGAGGTTTTTCTGAGATGGGAAGCTTTACCTTTTGTTTCTTAAGGGGAAGGAGCTGTGGGGAAATTGGAATACTGCTTTATGGGAACTCATGGGATAATTGATGTTGACTCCTGTAGTACGTTTCACAAGGCATGTGAGCAGAGTGGTGGTAGAGACCCTAGAGTGGATGCTGATGGAACTGGAACTGGCAGCAGGGAGTTTCCGGCTTTTCTTAATTTAAACAATCATTAACATAACACAGCCAAGCTCTGCATGAAGTGTGGGGATACAAACATGGTTTCTCAGATTGTAGTGAGTCGACTTACATCTGACTTATATTCCTGGTCCCGCTGTGAAAGTCTAGCTGAAGTGGAGCCAAGAAAAGCCACTTTACCCCCTACTTGTTCTCCAGGGAGTGCCATTCAGTTCAAAGAACTGCTCTTCTGGAGCAGAGGGACCTAACCTGAGGGAGGTCTGTGTAATTTTTTGGTGGGGAAAACCTATGTTTTCAACAATATGTCATAGTGAAGGTTGACTGTAGGGATCCAGCCCCAAACCAGGAACACCAAGATTTTATTTCCATTTCCTTTTTCTTTTTTTCACAGCCAACAGAAGATGAAGCATCTTCAAAGGAAGATTCTGCCCCCTCCAGACCAGTGGTGGGGATTATTTATCCTCCTCCAGAAGTCAGGAACATTGTTGACAAGACTGCCTGCTTTGTGGCCAGGTAACATGACTGCTTTTGAGTGTGAGAGTCACAGGTGGATATAGCACCAAGAACGCGTGAGCTAGCATGAGATAGTATCAGTTTTTAAAGGGAGAGTTGTTTGCTTAGGCCTGTTAACTACGAGTTTACGATATTACAATGAGGTAGGCAACAGGAGGAAGGACCATAGGGACCGGGAGCCTGTCTCCTCCTCACACTGGGCAAAGCAAATGCCCAGAAAGCTGTTTTGTCAAGGACAGTGTGTCTGCACTGCTGGGCTAAGGAAGGGAAAATAAAAATGAACTATTCTCCTAGGACTGCATTCCACAGTTTTAAAGGGTCAATCTGCAAAGTGGAGTAAGATGCCTCCTCAGGGTTGATGAAGCATTTCAGTCATACAGATGTTAGCTGCTGTCGTCTTAAGCGAGATAAGAATCAGTCAAAGTGCCTGTCCCTCCCCATCATGGCCATTTGGCAGATTCCAAAGAAGTCAGCATACCTCTTCAGTTTAGGTACTCCTTTGACAGACATCAGAACAAAACTTGGGTTGTCCTCATTGTATTTTTTTTTCTGGTGGCCTAGTCGCAAGGACCTGCAACTACAATCCCAGAGTCGCACGGTTCGAATCCACCAGATCCTCTGCCGAGGAAGGAGGGACAATCTCCGGTACACACACATACACATACACACACACACACACACACACACACACACACACACACACACAGAGTATTTTTTTTTTTAAAAAATCAAATTGCTAGGTGCCATCATGTTGACTTTTACCATCCACCGTGTACAATGGAATGAAACCTGGCCTGATACTGCCCCAGCCCCGAAGTCTCTGCAGTACACAAGCCCATTGTTGCAGTCACTGTCAGTGTACCTAGTTAAGAGTCTTCCTCTATGACTGAAAAACTCAAGATTAGATGCCACTTGCTGTAAATGGAAATTTTACACAAGGGTCTTTGCTAGTTTGCATGGAAGGAGTAGTCTCGTTAAGAGGTAAATTGTTTCCCTCAGTCAGGACAGAGTCTCCAGGGGGTTGTGACTTGAAAATTACTCCCCTTGGTGGTATTCCCTTCACAGCACATTATTCAGCAGTTAACTTTTCAGTTTTGAAAGTTGATGTGCTTGTTGATGTCTTTTACTGTATCAGGCAGATCCCCATGCAGCCTTACCTTGTAACAAGGGTGTTTGGCTAAAAGTTGGTCAGTAATTTATTGACCGTGGGGCCACATCACATTTAGATAGCCTGCAGCATGTTTTAGGTAAATTCTCATCTGCTTCCCCCACCCCCTTTGTGTAGGTGTGGGTGTGAAAGAGAAAGATTTGAATAAAGGATTTACAGAGAATAATAATTTCTATTTTTATGTATCTCTTTGTGATGTTGATTGCAGTCCTCACAATGTGACAACAACACTCTTCCCGTTTCTTCCCTGTGTTTCTCTTTTCCATCCTGCCTTTCCTGTTTCTTCCTGCCTTCTGAGCTTTATTCTTGGGCGGATGCTGCCCTTTTTACCATGTAGGTTTGATTGTTCTAAGAAGTGCACACATCTCTGTATGGTACTCACTCATTTCCAGAACCAACTCATAATGTCCTCCAGTGAGTTTTCAAGAGGCTTGGAAAGAGATTGCCCGTCTTTCTGTGGCAGAGCCACTTATAGATGTGAACTGCCAGAGAGGTATAGCCTTTGAGATTGTAGCGCAGCTCTCTGTTGACCGTACCACCAGAGCTCCCTTGTAAAATTTATAGGCCTCTTTATTGCTTCTCTGAAACTTGAGCCCCAGGAATGATTTCAGCTCCTGGAGTGAAGGGTGGCTAAGGGCCAAGAAGACTAAGAGTCTCATCAGTCTCTGTCACATCAATAAACCTGGTCTTTTTGTTGTTATTGTTGTTTGCTTACAGAGTTGATAAACACTGTTTTATACAGTCATTTTCGTGCATTATGTTTTATAAAATAAATCACCATTGAACCTTGCTCATTATTACCCTGTCTTTTTGCCCAGAGCTTTGTGTTTGTTTTTTTTTTTTTATTTTTTATTAAATTTTACTAATTTTAATGAACATTTACAGAGATTTGGGGTTTCCATTCATTCATTGTTGCACTATTTTCTCTACCCCCCTTAGTTCATTACTCTTTTTTCTCCCTCCCCCTTGAAAATCTGTTTTAATTGTCCCATTGCCACAGTGCTTGTCAAAGCCAGTTCTGATTAATCT
>NW_006400551.1:2512-3719 GCF_000299155.1 Elephantulus edwardii | reverse complement strand
TTCTTAAGTCCTGGAGCAAATTCCATCTACCACTGGGTTGTTTTACAACTTGGAAGTCCGCATGCAAGGTAGAGGTGAAGTAAGGAACTGCTTATGTGGTTTTCTGTCAATTTAAAAAACTAAGAAATAGAAGAGTTGTCACCTCAGAAGGCTTTTAGGACCAAATAGTAGGCTCTTGTGTGTCCAGGAGAAAACGAATATACTTACCAGTAATGTTATTGCTCACCCACAGCTCTTCTGGGAGGATCTAAATCGTTGATGCCCAGATCTTTCTCATTTGCTTTCCCTCTCCCTCCACCTACCAAACTGTGCAGCCCTTTGGTTTCACCCCCACCTATCTTAACCCCTCTGCTCCCCCACTCCCCGAGTTCCTGTACATGTTTTTCTAGTTATCCTTCTGTTTTTACAGTGATGGTCTTAATGTAGTATTTGTCCTTATGAGACTGAGTTCACTCAGTATAACACTCTCCAGCCTCTCCCAAGTTACATAGTATTTTTTAAAATCATTGTTCCTGAAGCCTGATCTTTTTTATGATTCTGAGTTTGTTTCGCATTTTTCTCCCACTGTATCCCCAGCCCTCTACTGGGATCCCTTTCAGAGAGTTGACCTATGGTAGCTGGAGACTGCTTGGTTCTTTTGGTCTCAGGGATGTAGAGGCCGAGGTTCAAGTGGTCTGCTAGTCCTTTAGATTGTTCTCATATATTTTGACTTTTCTTCCCTTTTCTTTGGTCTAGACAAGTGGTGATGGTGGTGATGGGTGCCATCAAGTTGACAACGACACGTTTTTATGAACAACACATCTGGACCTCACCTAATCCTGTGCCATCTCCACCATCTCTGATAGACCCAACCCCATTGTTAGTCAGTGTGTATAAAGCAGTGGGTTTACTGTAGAAGAACCTGGTCACCAAAGTAGAGCCATTATCCTTGTGGACTTTGCTGTGCCAGCTAATGTTTATGTCCCCTGAGACTGTGGTCCTGAATCCCCCTAACCTTTAAGATACTTTTTTAAAAGAAATTATTTTCATTCAATCACTGAGACACATTTTGTTTTATAACATTAATAACACTCATGTTCTTGTTGTTGTTATGTGCCATCGAGTCGCCTGTGACTCATAGCAACCCTATGTACAACAGCCCTAAACTCCGCTCTGTCCTGTGCCAATCGCACTGTCTCTGACACTCCCATCCCAATTATCCCAGTCA
>NW_006400551.1:0-1167 GCF_000299155.1 Elephantulus edwardii | reverse complement strand
CCAAATTCAAGGCAACCAAAATATGACTTTGAGTCTATCCCACCTGAATTTCAGAACCATCTCAGGAACAGATTTGAGGCTTTGAACACTAATGAGCGAAGGCCAGATGAGTTGTGGGAGGATATCAAGGGTATCATCCAGGAAGAGTGCAAACGGTCATTGCAAAGACAGAAGAGGAAATTACACTCATACAGTACCTTTATTTACAACGTTTTATTGGATATTGTTGCATACGAAATCCCAGGTTTCCTCATCTGACATTTTAAAAATAATAGTTTAGGCGAGCTCTGGTGGTCTAGTGGTAGGAAACTGCACTGCAATCCCAGAGGTGTGCGGTTCAAATCCACCAGATGCTCTGCTGAAGAAGGAGGAACAATCACCTCCTGCACCAGTCAGATCCAATTTGACGGTACACACATAAAAAGAATAAATAAATAAAAATTAAAAAAATAATAATAGTTTAGAAAAGGATGCTAGGTAGGAATTAGCGCCAGTCTCATTAGCACAGTAGGACAGCTGATTAGTTTTCACTTCTTGTTCTTTCTGGCTTGTGTTGGCATTCTTTTTAAATGTGGTTGTAAAGACAGAGGTACTTCATATCTGTATTGTGTGGTGGTCTAAGCAGTTGTCTGTGTCGTGCTGTAGTCTGTGTGATATCTGTATTGTCCTTAGCTGAGAACATACAGCTTGTTAATCTTCCTCGATTTGACTGTCTTCCTTTTTTCCCCCATCAAGACTGTTTCCAGCATCCCATTTCAGCAAGGTTGTTGTTATTGTTGTTAAGTGCTGTCGAGTCATAGACGACTCATAGCAACCCTATGAACAAAAGACCTGAACGATTGTATAACTTAACATTGTTTCTCCATGTTCCTAGAGTTTCCAGAGGCAAGCTATTTCGGAAGTGGATGCCTCTCCTGCTTCCAAGCTTGTTTTAATTGGGAAGCTCCACAAAACCCTGTCCACCATGGGTAACCATTACTGCATTTGATGCATCGGTGTCACAGTGTTTAGCATCACAGCAACCTCTGTACAGCAAATGGACAGACCAGTGCTATATCACTTAGAAGAATGTTTGACTAAAAATAATGAAAACCAGGCCTGAGGACCACAGATTGAAATCTCCCAAAACAAGACTTGTTGCTGTTAATGTGCCGTCGAGTCGCTTGT
>NW_006400550.1:20026-25677 GCF_000299155.1 Elephantulus edwardii | reverse complement strand
AAATGTTTTTCCATGTCTTTCACTCATATTGTAATTGAGTTATCAGTCTTTTTCTTCTGGAGGCGCAAGAGTATTCTGTAAACTTTTTTATGAGACCCTTGTCCTAAATGGTATTGCCAAATGTTTGTTTCCAGTCAGTAGACTTTCTTTTTACCCTGTTGGAAAAAGTTTGTGATGAGCACAGAGATTTAATCTTTAAAAGGTTCCATTTGAGAGGTGGCAGAAGAGGTGGTTGGTGCAAGAGGAGGGAGAGGAGCTCATGGGCCAGAGAGGTGGCGACTGCGACTGAGGTCGTGGTGCCTTGAGAAAGCCCGAGTGGTGGTGCCAGCAGAGGCCAGGGTGGAGTTTGGAGAGGCATGGCTGGACCAACACATTTCTCAATGTGGTCAAGTTTATTCCCCACACCTCCTGTTGCCACCACTCAAGCCCTGGTCCTCAGAGGAGTGGTGATAGGAGCCCAGAGCTGAGACCATGTGATGGTCCTGGCCTTAGCCATCACCTTCCTTCACACCCTGGCTGAAGACCTGGAACCATGATTTTCCAAGACCAAGTGGGCATCCTTGATGGCCGGTTCAATGGCTGGAATGAGTGTGAGCAGAGTGCTGTCCCTTCTGAGGTGGGTCATCTGCATCTAGGCCTGCTTCCTGCAGTTGTATCTGGAGCATTCACTGGCAGATTGCAATGGCATCTGCCAGCTACAGTCAGAGGCCAACAGTACTGCTATTGTCAGCCAGTGGCAGCAGGAGTCCAAAGAGAAGTGGCCATCCTTGCTCCAGCCAAGCAATACAGAGGCCAAAACAGAGTGCATGAGGCTACTACAGAAAGTACTGGCCTACTCAATAGAGAGAAATATCTTCATTGAGGAGAACCACCCGTTGTTCTCCTATGCCCTCATCCACCAAGCCACCACACTGGAGAACTGCAATGCAATAGCACTTTGGCTAAGTCACATGGAAGTGGCTAGTGGTTTCTGAACCCTGTTGGAGCCTGCCTATCACTCATGCCATGGGTCAGAAGAGTGGAGGGGGGTGCTACAGAGTTGGGTCCTGGGAAGAAAGGACCAGGCTGGCAGGAGACACCACCCCGGGAAAAGGGACACATGCCCTTCCATCCACCCAGCTCCATGTCACCAACCATCACCAGTATTGAGAGCACTGCAAACACAGGTCTCCCCTGCCAAATCCACCCCAGCCCATTGAAGTGCTCCATGTCACTCATCCCTATGAGCCCACAGGCCCCAGGAGAATGATCCAGTCCAGAAGACCTCGCCCTAGCTGCCTTTGCCATACCAGAGCAGTATGGCCTCCTCTGGCAGTGAGCCGATGGAGGATCAGGGCTCCAGTTGTAACACTTTGCAAGAGGAGAGCAGTGGCATGAAGGATATTTCCTCTTGGCTCAAGAGTCTTTGCCTGGACGAGTATGCAGACCTCTTTTCACAGATGAGCTATGGGGAGATGATGACACTGGTTGAGTAGTACATGGAGTCTCAGAATGTCACTAAAGGTGCCCGCCATAAGATAGTCCTGAGCATCCAGAAGCTGTGTGAGAGGCAGAGTGTCCTCGAGTCCCTGGAAAAGGATGTGCTGAAAAGTGAGAATCTGCTAAATGCTCTGCAGGAGCAACAGCAGATCATCATCACCCCCATCAAGGCCTACAATGTCCTCCAGGCCACCATGGCTTCTGCAGCCACTGTCACCCCTACTGCCAAGGATGGAAGTGCGGGAGGCGGGGGGTGGAGGAGAGACAATGCTGCCAGGTGCTGAGCCTCCGCAAGCCCATTCTGTCACAGACAAGGGCACTGAGGCCAAAGACCCTTCAGCAACAGAGAGCTTTCCCATTTCATCAACTGCAGCTCCTGCTGATGACAATGAACCAGCTCCAGTTTGATGTCATTTGATGAAGATATCCCCAGTTTACATGCGTGATGCACAAAGTGTGCACTCAGTAGCTAGTGTCCAGGCCGGATGAAGAGAACATCACCATTCACGTCCAGCTCATTGAAAAGTTTCTGACTCCTGAGGTTTTCATGGAGACACCGAAGAAAGGCCTGTTTCCTGGAAACAGCAAGTACTGAAGCTTCTCCAGACATTACCTCACAAAGCTGCATTAGAGATGCAGACACTTGAGCAGCAGAAAGGCTGGGCATTCAGCTCACAGTCACTCCCCATAACTGGCTCTGTGGGGATGGGGGTGGCTCAGAGGACCCAGTGGCAGTTCCTTATGCCTCCCACCCAGCAGGATGGGCCTCTTTATCACCTCAGGCATTGCAGAAGAGACCAGCCCCAGCCTTGAAGACCAGGGCTGACAGAATCCGTGGTTTGCCAAACCTGGAGACAGCAGCAACATGCCCAGTCAGAGACACAGCTTTGCACAGCGTACCCACTCGCTTCTGGTCCACTCATCATCCCGGGCCGTTCTCCTATTTCTTCCACACTACCCAGTCCCTGGGCCTGACCTGGGGATCAATCTCACTCTGGAGTCTCTGTGTCTGAGCATGACAGGACACGCCTTGGGTGATGGAACAGACAAAACCTCCACCATCTGAAGGGACCCATAGGCTCCCTGGGTGCAGGCTGGGCCACTACTCATCAGAATCCTCTGCAACAAAGAGAAGGTTTGCTGGCTTAGCGATACATTCTAATTTTTTTTCTACTTTTTCACACTCTAAACTTTTGTTTAACATTGGCACCCGCCTTGCCCACTCCCAGACCCATCGTGGGGTCTCTTCTGAGTGCCAGGGAAGTATGGGGCAGACACAAAATAAGGTGGCAGGGACAGATCAGGCTGCCTACCCCTTCCCTTCATTATCCCCACCTGGCCTAGTCCCATCCTGGCCTCCTCCAGATTGCTGACCACTGCCCCTCTCCAGGGAGCAGGCACCCCCATAGACAAGCTGACCCACTCCCTTGTGGAGCCTGCTCAGATGCTTTTGACATGGGAAAAATGAATGGGGTAGATAAGCTGTTCTCTCAAACTTTGAGAGGAGTTAGAGAGAAGCAATGGGCTGAGGAGGGGAACCCCTCTCTCCTCTAACTTTTACCTCTTCCTTCTCCCTATTCCATGAGGACAGGAGCTACCCTCCTCTCACCTCCTTTTGCCCTGCTTATCAGAGGTTCTCTACTACTAATTTCTTAGGCCTATTGAAGATGCATACAGTTCTTAACGGTTCTCCCCTCTCATTTTTAGAATCCCCAGGCCTCTTTTTGAACCAAGACAGTGACAGGGGGAGCCTGAATTTTACAAGAGGAAAGGGCAGACCTCCCTCCTCCCTGCCTCCCTCAGCCCTGGCTTCCCTGGCTGCAGAATTTGAAGGTGAGGAGCCAGGAAAGCCAGTGAGGTCAGGAAGTCTGTTGCCTTAATTTCCCCTTCCCCCAGTGACACATAGCCCATCTCTCCTCCCAGGTTTGACTGGTGAGAGATGTGAGAGTAAGGAAAGGGGATTGTTTGTTTTTTGTTTTCTTTCCCCATCCCTCCTTTTCTTTCCAGCCCCCCATCCATTATGTCATGACTTCACTAAAGTGAACACTATTATAACCCAGAGGTTAAGCTTTGTGTTATACAAATCTCTGATACCTGTTCCTACGGAGGGGTTGTGCTAGAGTCCAAGAGGAGGGAGGAAATTCAGGGGTTCAGACTGTGGGGAAGCCAGGATCCCCCCCTTTCTAGCCCTTTCTCCCTTTTCAACTTACTCCCCTCACTGGGACATTCTCAAGCTTTTCACACCAAAAAGGGAAAACATGTTCTTTTTAGATACTTTTATGAATAACTTTTTTTATGAATATGACTGGTATCCATTGTGTATGTTATTAAAGATACAAAATGTTGAGAGGAAAAAAAAGGTCCCATTCACCAATTTTATCCTCTCCAGATTGTACATTTCTATATATTTCACAGCTTCTTTATACCATAGGCTAAGCCTTCTAAGCTTGGTCCCAGTTTGTCTCATAAACTTTATGGTGTTGGGCTTTACTCTAATCCACCTTGAGTTGATTTTTGTATACGCTGTGAGGTGTGGATCCTGTTTCAGCTTTCTACTGGACTGTTGTCCAGTTTTGCTAACACCATTTGTTGACAAGGTTATCATTTCCCCATTTGATAGGTTTTATTTCCTTGTTGAATATCAGTTGACCATAGATAGATGGGTTCACTTCTGGGTTCTCAATTCTGTTCTATTGGTCTATGTACTTTTCATTTTGCCAGTACCATGCTGTTTTGGTTACTACAACTATGTAATAGGTTTTGAGGTCAGGGAACGCTATACCTCCCACTTTGTTTTTGTTTTTCAGAAGTGCTTTGCTTATTCAGGATCTCTTTCCTCTCCAAATAAACATAACAATTTCTCCTCTCTCCTTTCTCCCCATTCTCCCCATTCCCCGCTCCCCCTCCTCTCTCCTCATCCTCCTCCTCCCTCTCTCTCTCCCTCTCTCTCTCTCTCTCTTTCTCTCTCCTAGTACTATTTCTGGGGATGGTGCTCCCAGGTCCTCTTATTTTTTGTAGGTCATGTGAACCATTAGGCCTACCACCCACTTACTGTAGCCAAATTGTCATACCAGGAAATGAGTTTGACAAAGTGGCCATTTAGGGCAGTGCCAGACCCAGCATCAAAGATGAAGAAATGGGTGTCACTGTTAAAGTCAGAGGAGACAAGCTGATCTTCACTATATCCTAGAATGTCCTTGAGGGGCTCTTCTGAAGCCTGCTTTACTACTTTCTTGATGTCATCATATTTGGACACTTTCTCCAGAAGGCAGGTCAGATCCATGACTGACACATTGGGGGTGGGGACATGCAAAACCCTGTCAGTAAGTTTCCCATTCAGCTCGAGGATGGCCTTGTCCACCAGTAGATGCAGGGATGATGTTCTGGGCAGTTCCACAACCATCACACTGCCGCTTCTTGGGGGGCTATCCACAGTCTTTTCTGTGTGTCAGGGATGCATGACTATGGTCATAAGTCCCTCTAAGAAGCCAAAGTTATCATCAAGGACCTTGACCGGGGAGGGGGCAAGCAGTTGGTGATGTAGGAGGCATTGCTGAAAATCTTGAGAGTTGTAATACTTCTTATGGTTCACACCCATCACAAACATGGGGGAATTGGCAGAAGGAGCAGAGATGATTACTCATTTGGCACCACCCTTCAGGTGAACCTTCTTCAAGGTTAAGAAAACACCAGTGGACTCCACAACACACTCAGCAGCAGCGTTACCCCACTTGATGTTGTCAAGATCTCTCACTCCTGGAAGATAGTAATGGCTTTCCTATTGATAACCAGCTTCCCATTCTCAGACTTGATAGTGCCATTGAACTTGCTATTTATGGAGTCAAACAGGAACATATAGACCATGTAGTTGAGGTCAATGAAGGAGGTCATTGATGGCAACAACATCCACTTTGCCAGAGATAAAAGCATCCCTGGTCACCAGGTGGCCAATGCGGCAAAATCTGTTACTCTGACCTTCAACATCATGTCTCAGGGATGCAGCTGAGGCTGCATAAGAAGAGAGTGCAATCTGTCAGTCGATGAGAAGCAGAGAGCCCTTTTATTGTGTCTTGCAGAAATGTTCTGTAGTTTTCTTTATACAGGTCTTTTGTGTATCTAGTTAGGTTCACTCCCACGTTTCTCAATTTGAAATTGGCTATTGTAAATATTTT
>NW_006400550.1:16462-19111 GCF_000299155.1 Elephantulus edwardii | reverse complement strand
CAATAGCAATGCTTGCTTCTATCATTCTACCAAATAACTGTTTGTTGTTTATTGCTCTGGCACAGTTTTGTGCAGATTTTTACAACTTTGCCATACTTGGAAAATATCCGGTATAAGTCATTGTTTGTCAGGGAAAACGGCAGGTTGGATACATACACTGTACTTTTACTTGGAGCCAGTCCACCACTCATTTCCCACGCATCGTCCTCAGCAACACGAGTCCGGCAGGGGTGCAGGCATCCAAGGGAAAAGCTAACAGCAGCCGCGCCTTTGAAGAGATCGGCAGATGTATCTTGAGCGCAGTCAGGACCCCGCCCCGGAGGCCTATTGTAAATGATATTGCTTTCTTTGTTTTCTTCTCTGTTTTCTTTATTACTGTAGAGGAATACTACTGATTTTTGGATATTAATCTTATATCTGGAAACCCTACTAAACTGGTCCACTAGCTCTAACAGTTTTTTTGTTGAGTCTTTAGGGTTTTCTGTGTACACTATTATATCAACTGCATATAGTGACATTATAATTATCTATTTGCTCATCTGAATGCCTTTATTTCTTTCTCTTGTCATATTGCCCTAGTAAGTACTCCCATTACAATATTGAATAGAAGTGGAGATAGTGGGCATCCTTGTCTGGTCCCTGTTCACAAGGAGAATGCTTTTAGCCTTTCTCCATTGAGAATCATATTGGCTATTGGTTTTGCATGTATAATTTTAACTATGCTGAGGAAATTCCCTTCTATTCCAATTTTGCTGAGTGTGTTTATCAGAAAAGGGTGTTGGATTTTATCAAATGCCTTTTCTTCATCAATTGCTGAGATCATATGCTTCTTGTTATTTTTGTTAATGTGGTGAATTACACTGGTTTTTCTTATGTTGAACCATCCTTGCATGCCTGTTATAAATCCCACTTGGTCATGATGATTTCTTTTGTGTGACTGGATTTTTGTGCTTTTGGATTTTATTGGCTAGGATTTTGTTAAGGATTTTTGCATCTGTGTTCATGAGAGATATTGGTCTGCAGTTTTCTTTTTTGGTAATATCTTTGCCAGATGTCGGTATTAGGGCTACGCTTGCTTCATAGAATGCCTCTGAGTCTGTTACTTCTTTTTATATATATATTTAAAAATAATTTAAGTACAATGGGAGATAAATCTTCTCTGAATGCTTGGTAGAATTCAGCCATGAAGCTTTTTATTCCAGGGGTTTTTTGTGGAGGAATTTTTTTTTTACCTGCTCAATTTCTTCTTTTGTGATAGGTCTGATCAAGTGTTCTGCATCTGTCTGTGTCAATCTGGGTAGAGCATGAGTTTCAAGGAATATGTTCATTTTCCCTAAGTTTTTAAATTTATCAGAGTATAGCTTTTCATAATGTTTTGATATTATAGATTTCATTTTCTCTGGTTCTGTTGTGATGTTACTTCTATCATTAATTAATCAAGTTATTAGTATCTTCCTCTTTTTTCTTTTGTTACGTTTGCCAGTGGTTTGTCAATTTTATTTTGAAAAATCAGCTCCTGGTTTTTTGAAGGTTTCATTTTTTTCTGTTTTCTATGTCATTGATTTCAGCTCTTATTTTTATAATTTCCTTTCTTTTAGAGGCTGTGGAGTTAGATTGTTTTTATTTTTCTATTTGATAAGGATGTTGAGTTAGATCATGAAGTGTGTGTGTGTGTGTGTGTGTGTGTGTGTGTGTGTGTGTGTTTGCCTACTGCTATGACCAATAACCTATGTTATGCAGATGACACAACCATACTTGCTGAAATGGAGGGATATCTGAAATGCTTGCTGCAGAAGGTCAAGGAATGTAGTCTTCAATGTGGATCCTAGTTCAACATCAAGAAGACAAAGATCCTCACTACTAGGCTAATTGGCAGCACCATGATAGATGGAGAAGAGATTGAGGTTGTTAATAATACAGCTTGCTCAGCTCCACAAACAGTACTCTTGGCACCAGCAGTCAGGAAATTAAAAGACGAATTGCACTAGGAAAATCTGCTATCAGGGACTTCTCCAGAGTACTGAAAAGTAATGATGTCAGTCTAGAGATTAAAGTACATCTAATCCAGGTCATGGTCTTCACAATTACTTGCTATTCACCAGAGAGCTGGACAATGACTAAGGATGAGAGAAGAAGAATGGATGCTTTTGAGTTGTGGTGCTGGAGAAGAGTCATAAACATGTCATGGGCTTCCAAGAAAACAAATTGATCTGTCTTGAAGAGGGTGAAATCAAGTTTCTCCTTGGAGGCTAGGAGTTTTAAGCTCTATCTCACACTTGGAGAAGGATATCATGCTCAGAAAGGTAGAGGGACAGCACAGGAGACCCCAGATGAGATGTATTGATACAGTAACTGGGGCAATGGTGGTTGGTGTGTCAAACCAGTGAGAATGGCTCAGAATAGGGTAGGCTTCAGAGTTGCTGTACATAGAGTAGCTATGGGGTGCAGGTGACTCAACAGCACATAACTACAACAACACATTGATATGGACTGGCCCCTGAGGACAGCCTTACCTGCATCCCAGAGGTTTTGGCATGTCTTATTTCTTCTATAACTCAGTCATGCTCTAGGACGATGTTATTCTGCTTCCACATTCGTGGTTTTATAAGCTTTATCTTCTTGTGGTATATATATATATATATAATTTCT
>NW_006400550.1:7026-12754 GCF_000299155.1 Elephantulus edwardii | reverse complement strand
TTGATTCAGTGACTGGGACAATTGGGATGGGAGTGTCAGAGACGGTGCGATTGGCACAGGACAGAGCGGAGTTTAGGGCTGTTGTACATAGGGTTTCTATGAGTCGTAGGCGACTCGACGGCACACAACAACAACAACAACAACAACAACAACAACAACATTTGGTGCTTTCAGCCAATATCCATCTAACATTACCTATAATATCCCTAATACCACAGTCTATTTGTGTTTCATTGACTATGCAAAGGCATTTGACTTTGTGGATCACAACAAACTCTGGGTAACTTTGAGAGGAATGTTAGTCCCTGATTGTGCTTATGGGAAACCTGTACTTGCACTAGGAGGCAATCGTCAGAACAGAGCAAGGAAACACTACATGTTTCAAAATCAGGAAGGGTGTATGCCAAGGTTGGGTGCTATCTACATACCTTTTCATTCTATATGCAGAACTGATAATCTTGGAGGCTGGGATCTATGAGGAAGAATGTAGCATCAGGATTGGAGGAAGACTTATCAACAACCTGTGTTATGTAGATGACACAAGCCTGCTTGCTGAAATTGAAGAGGACCTGTAGTGCTTTTTGCAGAAGGTCATGGACTGTAGTCTTCAATGTGGATTCAAGCTCAACATCAAGAAGACAAAGATTCTCACTACTAGGCTAATTGGCAGCACCATGGTAGATGGAGAAGAGATTGAGGTTGTTAAAAATTACAGCTTGCTTGGCTCCATAATCAATACTCTTGGCACCAGCAATCAGGAAATCAAAAGACTAATTGCAGTATGATAGATGGTGAAGAGATTGAGCTTATCCATTGTTTGAGATTGAATATACCATGGGCTGCCAGGAGAATAAACAGGCTTGCCCTGAAGAGGGGAAATCAGGCTGCTGCTTGGAGACAAGGATTCCGAGGCTTCATCTGACATATTTTGGGCATGCTGCAAGGAAGGACCAGTCCTTGGAGAGGGATATCATGCTTCATAGTGTTGCAATATAGGGAGCTATTGATTGGCTAAACTTCTGAATCATGTCCTCAGAGTGTTTAATTTCAAGTTTCAAACTTTTTAATTTTTACACAAACAACCTTAGCTGATGCTGACGATCGTCCTAAAACCATTCTGGAAAACAAAGGATTCATAGAAGGACCCGGGACTGAATCCTGAGATCTCAATCAGAACTGATTTTGACAAAGACTGTGTCAATATAACAATAGAAACTGACCCTCAATAAATGCAGTTATATGACAATAAAAACAGACTCTCAAGAATGTGGCAAAACAACAGACTCAAGGACAAAATAAATGATTGCCAAAAGTCACCATAAGTTCATTAGAAGGGATGTACTAATCAGCAGTTTAAACCCTACTCCCCAAACAGAGGATATATAAACCCTTTTGTAAAAGAAAGATGGGTCAGTCTGTCCTGAGCCATTAATAGTCCATTATGAATGTCTAATAAACCTGTTTCTCTCTTTCTTTTGCTCTCACTTGGTATTGGTGTCTTTCTTATATTTCGGAGTTAGAATTCTCTAGTTATTATTCGAAGAGGCCCCTGGACCTCTTTTGGAAATCATTCCGTTGACATGTTGGGGGCTTTTCACCTGGAATAGAATTTCCAAGGACTCCTGACTACTGAGGATTGTTCTACTGATGAGTTTCATGCTGCTATGCTTCTAAAGCTTGGACCTTTGAACCCTATTTCCCCTACAGATTGATTGGATTGTGGGATTCTGTGTCTGCCAAAGTCTCAGTGGGAGATGGAGACTACCTTACCAGTTTCCTTCTAAGGGTCCCCTTGATGAGTGCGCAGACCAGGGGATTATACCTGTGCTCTAGCCCTCCTGGAGGGACTTCTCCACCCCTGAGGTGACAGCAGACACTGAACATGCTCCCCTCTGTCTTAGATCAGGGTGTCTGATTCCTCCTTGTAGCTGTGAATTCTGGGGCACTAGGGAGGCTCCAGGTAAGACTCATTGGGAAATAGGAGGTATGTCTGGGCATTGAGGAATCTGTAACTTCTATCCATGCCCAGTTCTCGGAACTGAAAACAGAGACACAAGTCAACCAAGCAGCACATCAAACCCAACTAGAATACCTTGGGGTTCAAATAGCAACTCTCTTAAAATTCTGTTTCTTTTATTTCTTTAGTTTGATAGACTTAATCCTCCTACTTTCTTGCCTAAACAATCAGCCCTACCTCTGTTTCTTTTTACATTCTTCCACATTTCCTGCATGAGCATACGGCGTGATTTTAAGTAAACCTGTAATTTTGTTAATAATGTTAGTTAGTGTGGGTAAAGTTTGTTGGTGGCTAGTTAGTGTTTCTCCTCTATCTGACACAGATTTAATATAGAATGATACAGAAGTTTGTCCACAGGGTTTGTTGGATCCCCCCCCGCCCCGCCTTCTTTTTTCTGTTGATGACTGGTCAGTTTGAAGTTGAACTATAGGTTTTAGCAAATAGTTGGGGCTGCCCACTCTTCACTCTCTGATCTCACCCTAATCTTGCACAGACAGGCAATAAGAGGAAAAGGAAAAATTGGGAAGGAAGGAAGGAAGAAAAAGAGAAATCTTGTTTTAGTACTCATTCACTTTGCATGCTTACTTCAGGCCCTTCCTAAAGTAGCAGCCGCCATTGGTGGTGTAAGGAACTGCAATAGGCAGAAAGGATTAGAGAAAAGTGAGGATGTGCAAAGCAGAAGCCTACATGTGCTTTTGTTGGCTTTAGTTTTAAGGGGAACAAAATCGGAAAGGTTTTTATTTGTTCTCCTTTCTCTCAGGGACCATTCCACTGGTCCTGAATTTTCACGCTGGATACAGAGCGAAGAAAACTTCCAAGTTTAAAATTTTTCTCTTTTTTATTTCAAATTTAATGTGGAAATATTTTTGGGCTCATGGGCTCTGACAATTTCAGTAGGATAAAGGAGGCAACAGAGAAAAAGAATAAAGTTGTTTTTGTTTAAAAAAAGCAATTAATTTGGAAGATGAAGAGAGCAAGAATGAGATCATGCACAACAGGCATAATACGAGAGTAAAAGAAAATATTTCAATAAATTAGAAGCTACAGCTAGAGAGTTTCTAAAGAATGAACTTTCTAAATTGGTAAAATAAAGTAAAATAGACTGTGTTTGACAGTCATAAGGCTGGTTGGCCTGTTTACCTCTGGTAGTCCAGAATGCCAGAGCTAAAGACACAAACCAGTCTTTTAACAGCTGCAAAATAATGTGACCTAGGAATTTGGGAGCAGATAAGAAAGAAAATGCAAATTAGTACCCAGAGTAAGTGTAAGGAACAAGGGTTATAGAAGAATGTGTCACAGCCGTTAATCGACTGCCTGTGAAATCCAGAAAGTTGGACTTTCTAAAGTGCCAGGAAACTAAGTGGCCTTTCAGAGGCAGGAGTGCCATGCTCATTGTGGTGGAGGAATGCCTCCAGGAATGGGCAGAGGCCCATGGGGGAGGACAGCCACTGAGACTTCAGAGATCAGTCCAGGATCCTTCTATGAATCTGTTGTTTTCCAGAACAGTTATAGGATGAGTGTCAGCATCAGCTAAGGTTGTTTGCATAAAAATAAAAAAAGTTTGAAGCTTGAAATGAAACACTCTGAGGAAATAATTCAGAAGTTTAGCCACTCAATAGCTCTCTAAATTGCAACACTATAATGCAGTTTGTTTTATTTGGCCGGAGACAGGGCAAATAACATAAGATACCTTGCATCTAGGCATTTATGGTTTTGAGAAAATGCCGTGAGAGTCCATGTTCCGTTTAGTATGGGAGATTAAAAAATAATTGTAAAAGCAAACTAGGAATTTCCCTCCAGAACTCTGAGAATTTTGTAGAAGAGTTTTAGAATATTACTACTATTATCTTTTTTATGAAAAAATTTAAGAGTTTTGTTCTTTTTCTGCTGTTTTTCTGATAGGAAGCACAGAACTATTAGAGCTAATAGATATTAAGCCAATAATTTGCATGCAACTAACATACATGGAGCAAATAGAGCTCAGGCAGACCCCAAAATAAAACCTACTTCTGAACTATCAATTAGTAGAAAAGCTAGAGCTAAGAGGAGCAGTGAGCAACCTCATAAAGAGATTGAGAAATATTTTAATAAAGTCCATAAATTATTTTAAGTTTGTAAAAACAACACAAGAGAAGCCCACAGCTCTTAGGAATAAGCTAGGAGAAGCAATGCAGAAATTTACAAACTCAGACCCTAAATATCATGAAGAAAGGATAATTCACCATTTCATTCATCAGTTGGACTCCCTTCTACCCACCTCCTGCAGGTCTGTGAGGACTGAGTAGAAGCCCAGCCAGCTTGAGACTAGGGTCATTGTCTTGAAAAAGTTTTACTAACTAATGAAGGGGGGTGCCCAACAAGCCAGTTGAGACCCCTTTCCGAGACATTAGAAATGAACAGATAACTGCTATGAGTAGTTCTACTGGGGAAAAAAAACTAAACCCCTCTTCTTTATCCTTTAGAGATAACTATGGGATAACCTTTGTTTAAACAGACGTTACTACTTTGGAGTGTCTCTTGGAAAATCAGCAGAAACTTCAACTCCAATTGGACTCTCTAAAGAAGCAGCAGCTAATTTTCTTTTCCGATGTGTTATGGCCAACCTGCCTTTTGGGGGACTCTGAAAAATGGCCAGTGGGAGGTACTCTTACCTATAACACCATTTTACAATTAGACTTATTTTGCAAAAGTCAGAAGAGGAGTGAAATAACTTATGTTCAGGCATCTATGTTTTTAAGAGATGAAATTTCTTTATGCACAAAATATGGGCTTGAGGTAGACCCTAAACCCAGTCTACCCATAAAAGACACTACCCTTGCAGCAGAACCCCCTGTAGAGCTTGAAATAGACTCTTGGAAAAGAGACATCTTTAAATGAAGATATTACCTCAACTAAGTTGACACCACCAATGTATAATGTTCCTAACCCCGCCCCCCAAATATATAATTCCTTGCGTCCACTTCAGGAAGTGGGACAGAATAATGGGTAAACTATGCAGGTGCATGTTCCCTCCTTCATGAGTGATTTTCAAAACTTCAAGAAAAAGTTAGGATCTTTTTCTACTGATCCAGGAAAATTTGTTGATGAGTTCCAGAAAATTATTTCTATCTTTGATATGACATGGAAGGACCTAATGATCCTCCTATCCTTCTCTTGTTCTCCTGATGAAAAATCAAGAATATTGGTAGCAGCGAGGCATAGAACAGACAGGTTTCATATCAATAACCCTCAACTAGTATATGGGGCAACTGCAATCCCAAGCCAAAACCTTGACTGGAATTACCAGCTAGGCCAACCAGGAAATCAGAGACAAGCTGCTCGGGACTACATGCAGAATTGCTTGCTTGAAGGGATGAGAGAAACTTGGATTAAACCAGTTAATTACTCAAAGGTAATAGAAATTACTCAGGATAAAGAAGAAAATCTGGCAGTCTTTAGGGGTGACTTGTTGAAGCCATGAAAAATTTCACAAACTCAGCTCCTGAAAGCCCTGAAGGTAGAGTAATTCTAAATACTCATTTTATAAATGAACCAGCCCTGGATATTAGAAAGAAGCTTCAATGCAAGGCAGTGGGGCCTTACAGTGATCCAAATGAACTTTTAAAACATATAGTCACTGTTTTTTTTTCTATAATTATATTTTATTAATTTTCATAAACATTTACAGAGATTTTGGGTTTCCATTCATTCATTGTTGCACTATTCTCTCTA
>NW_006400550.1:3208-5811 GCF_000299155.1 Elephantulus edwardii | reverse complement strand
CATTCATTTGTTGATGGGCACTTAGGTTGTTTCCAACTCCTTGCTATTGTGAACAAAGCTGCAATAAACATGGGTGTGCAATAGTCACTGTTTTTAACAACCAGGATCTAGAAGGAGAGAGAAAATACCAGACAATGGCCAAAATTATTGGAGAAGCTATTGCTGCCAATTTAGGGCCTGTGTCAGGAAAAAGAAGTCTTACTAATAAATGGTCAATACCACTCAAAGGTAATAAAGGGAGTCAGAATTGCTTCCGTTGTGGAAAGCTGGGTCACGTTAGTAGAGAGTGTCACAGGCAAGAACCATAGGTAGGCAAGGGGGTAGAAAGGAAACTTTCACTCATTTGATTTAAGTGTGGATCTGAAGGACACTTGGCCAAGGGCTGCCCACATCAGGTCCTCATGGCCGACCCACAGAGGATTGATGAGGCCCCAGAACCCATCCAGCAACAAAGGAGTATGCTTCAACAATTCAAATCCTCCCAGAAGAGCCGTGGGTGAGCACTGACATTGCTGGTAAGTCTATCCATTTTCTCCTGTACATAAGGAGCCTCTTATTTGGTCCTACAAGCCTTCTCAGGTCCCTCTCTTCCTACTATTCCTTAGTTGTTGGAATTGATGGGAAACCTTATTAGCAGTTTTTTACTCCCCCTGTGCCTTGCATGTGGGCTTCCTGACTGTTTTCTCATCAGTTTTGCTAATTCCTGAAACTACTTCACCTCTGTTAGGTAGGTATCTTATGTTTAAAGTGAAGATCAAAAATCCTATTTTCTCCAGTCATGAAGATACTAGGGCTGACCTCAGTTCAACCTGAAGAACCTAAAATGTTATCTTCAGAATTTAGAGATCTAGACCCAAAGGCTTGGGCCTCTGGGTTGCCTACCCAGGCAGCAAATGTAAAGTCTATTAGAATAGCTCTTAAGCCTGGAGCAGGTTATCCAACACAGAGACAATATAGGATATCTCCTGAAGCCTGGAGAGTTCTGGGACCTATAATTAGACGATTAAAAGAAGCTGGTCTAATTACTGAAATGACTTCTTATAACACTCCTATCCTTGCTGTAAAAAAAAACAACACCCAATGGTAAATGGAGATTGGTTCAGGACTTGAGAAAAATAAATGACATAGTTGTGCCTTTACATTCTGTAGTTCCTAATCCTTATACCATAATAGGTAGGGTACCAGCTAATTCTACCTATTTTACGGTACTAGATATTAAATATGCCCTTTTTACTATTCCACTTCATCCCAATTCCTGGCCACTCTTTGCATTTGAGTGGACAGATCCAGACTCCCATCATACATCCCAAATGGTCTGGAAAGTTTTACCCCAGGGATTCTGGGACAGTCCTCTCCATTTTAGTAAGGCGTTGGAGAATTGACTCAAAGAACAATATATTGCAGGAAGCACCTTAATTCAGTATGTAAATGACCTTTTAGTATGAAGCCCAACTTATGAGGCCTCAGTCCAGGATACTGGAAGTATCCTAGACTTTAGGCAAACAAGGTTTTAGAGTACCTAAAGAAAAGGCCCAAATTTGTCTCCCTGAAATTAATTTCGTAGGATTCATTTTGACATATAACAGTAGAAAGCTCTCCGCAGGTCAGGTTGAAATGATACTCAGCCTATCTTCCCCAGTAACAAAGAGGCAACTCTTTGAGAATTGTGGGGTATGGATGGATATTGTAGTATCTGGATTCCTGGATTTGGAAAATGAACCAAACCCTTATCTGATCAATTAAAAGGGAGAGAGGAAGATAACCTAGAATGAACTATGAAATGTGAACAAGCTTTTGTACAACTAAAAGAGGCCCTCATTTGGGCCCTTGCTCTAGGCATTCCCAATTATAGTAAGCCTTTAATTCTATACATTGATGAAAAGGGTAAAATAGTCATCGGAGTCGTAGTCCAAATGATTGGTATACCTGTGGCATATCTTTTTTAAAAACTAGACTCCATGGCTGCAGGCTGGCCTTATTTCTTAAAAGTAGTTTCCAGTGCAGCTCTACTGGCTGAGGAAGCCCAGAAAATTGCTGTATCTCAGAAACTCATTGCACGAGCCTTGAAACCTTTACTTTTAGATCATGGGGGAAGATGGCTATCTAACAGTAAAATGTTAAAATATCAGTTAATACTTTTAGACAACCCAGACATCTCTCTCGAGGCTTGCAATACTTTGAATCCATCCTCATTATTACCTATTGAGACGCTATCTCCCACCACAGTCCATCAATGTGGAGAAGACACCCTGCACCTCTACGCTGTTAGGAAAGAACCCAAAGATACTCCACTGGACAACCCAGAAGTGGTATACTATACAGATGGAAGAAGCTTTTTTGATAGATGGAGTTTGCTGTACAGGTTATGCAATTTTCTCTGATACCGAAGTTATCGAGAGTGGGTCGTTACTTCCTGGGATTTCTGCACAAAAAGCTGAGTTGATAGCCCTCATTAGGGCTTTGGAACTAGCCAAAGGCAAGAGAGCCCAGATAGTAACTGACAGCAAATATGCATTCTTTTTTAATTTTTGTTTTGTTTTTATTATTAATTTTAATGGACATTTACAGAGATTTTTGGATTTCCATTCATTCATTGTTACACT
>NW_006400550.1:0-2287 GCF_000299155.1 Elephantulus edwardii | reverse complement strand
CCTGTCATTTGCTCCCCTCTGGACTGCAAAGTGTTTTCCCAGGTGGGTCCAGTGGAGATGGCTGGTTGAACCCAGAGGCTCCATCCTCCTTTGCTTCCTTAGCTGTCAGTTGTCCAAGGAAACCCAAACCTGCAGATGGTGGGCATGCATCCCATCCCTCACCTCCTACGCAGGCTGCCAGCAGGGCGTGCGCCCCCCCCCCCAGCCTGGGCGCTCGGCAGGTGCGCAGCCCTTCTTGTGCGGTGGCTGGTGGGCACCCGCTTCCCCCACTACTGCCATCCTGGCTCCAAGAATTCACTCCAGAACAAGTCCACCTTGCGGCAGTGTGGTGGCTTCACTGTACCAGTCTTGAGGAAGATCGGTGCCCAGCATCCATCCTGGGTGAGGGAATCCATTTGTTCTGACTGTGGAAGCCTCATGGAGCTGCAGCGGCTGTGCGGCACGGTGCGGGCTCTGCGCGAGGGGGTTGGGAGCCACGAGACTCAACCATTCCTTCTTGGAAGTCCTTGAATTCCTGTTGTTGAGCCTCGATCTTCACTGAGGGCCAGTCATCAACTGTTTAAGTGTTCAATTATCAATAAGCTGAAGTCTGTAGAAGGCCATAATGGCCCTGCTTTAAGTGGTTCGCTGCTCCCACAGCTCACCACGCTGTCTCTGCCTCCGCCGCCATCTTGAGAGACTGGAACTCTTATTCACTGTTGGTGGAAGTGTGGCGCTTTCTCAAAAAGTTGCAAATAGAGATACCATTTGACCCAACAATTCCACTACTGGGAATATACCCTAAAAAGACCGTAACTGCCATCCAAACAAATATATGCACACCCATGTTTATCGTGGCTTTGTTCACAAATATGCCTCTTAATAGTGCAGGCCCATGGAGAGATCCAGAAAGAAAGAGGATTGCTAACTGCCAAAAATTCTTCCACCAAATACAAGGAGGAAATACAGAGGCTCTTAGCAGCTGTGTCAGGGCCCTGGGAGCTTTCTGTTATGCATTATAGGGAACTTCAAAAGGATGGGCCACATGTGGTGGGTAATGCTAAAACAGAGAAGGTAAATTAGCTGCCTGGAGGGAAGCTGGGATTTAGCATAGAGGTAGGGTGTTTAAATTATTTCCTCACACCCTACTAGTAGACTTAGTGGAGAAGCCCCCATATTAACCTAATGAAGAAGAATGGGCACAAGAAGTAGACTCATGAAGGACAGCCTAGGCTGGTGGAAGCATGGAGAGAAGCCCTTGATACAGTCTCAGCTTGCATGGAAATTTTTGATGAATATTCACCAAGCATTCCATACAGGAAAGCATGCCCTTGTCCAGTTTGTAAAAAGAAGAGTTGTCATTAGAAAGCTAGATAAACTAGCAGCCAGAATCTCTGCTGTTTGCCACTTGTGTCAAATCTACAACCCTCAGGACAAAGTAAATCCCCTCAAAGCTGTTAGAACCTGTTCAAAGAAGGGGGTCTTACCCTTGAGAAGAGTGGCAAATAGATTTCACTTCCATGCCACCATGTAAAAAGCATAAATTCCTTCTGGTATGGGTGGATACTTTTTTCTGGGTGGGTAGAAGCTTTTCCTACAAAGACTGACAAAGCTTCAGAAGCAGCCAAGGTTTTGTTGAAAGAAATCATTCCAGGTTTGGGCTACTTAAAAGTATCCAAAATGACAATGGCCTTGCCTTTGTATCTCAAGTGGACCAGGGCACATCCTCTGCCTTGGAGATCCGCTACTTTCTCCATTCTGCATGACATCCACAGTCCTCTGGGAAGGTTGAAAGAATGAATCAAACCCTAAAGAAATCCTTTGCAAATTGTATCAGCAAAACCATTCCAGCTGGATAGATTTGCTTCCCGTGGCCTTATTAAGAGTGAGAATAACACCACACCAGCTTTCTGATCTATCAGCCTATGAAATTATGTATGGAAGGACCTTATCTGTACCTCTTCTATGGACTATTAAAGAAGCAGGATTACTTTTAAAGTGTATTATTGACTTAGGAAAGGTACAACAGGCCCTCTTGGACTATGGATGCAGAACTTCCCCTGCACCCTCCACAGCCAAAATAGACCCTCCTATCGAACCAGGAGGTTGGTCTATATACATGACTGGAGATAGGATACAGCCAAAAAACTCCAGCCTATCTGGATATGTCCTAAACTTGTCTTGTTATCCACCCCAAACAGCAACGAAAATAGAGGAATAGAAGGTGTGGACCCACATCTCTTGAATCAAAAGATCAGAAGAGGGGACCCGGAAGAGACCCGGGAAGAGCAGCCGGGGGAACGCACGC
>NW_006400549.1:19595-21795 GCF_000299155.1 Elephantulus edwardii | reverse complement strand
GGGACCGCTGCAGGGCAGGCAGGCAGGGCTCCGGTTTTTAAAGCTTCTAAAATAATGTATTAGCAAAAGTTCTGATTCAAAATCCTACTGTTCACGTCACGCTGTGTTGGTCAGTCTCTGTGGAGCGTAAAGTACTCTCTGGTATCCTCTCTACGCAGGCTGCTATCCCTCTGGCTCTTCACACTGTGCTCTCCACCTCCACCATCTTCCTAGACCCCAATTTGATAGGTTTTATTTCCTTGTCAAATGTCAGTTGATCATAGAAAGCTACATCCATTTCTGGTTTCTCAATTCTGTTCCGTTGGTCTATGTGCCTGTTATTTCACCAGTACGATGCTGTTTTGGTTACTACCACTGTGTAGTAGGTTTTGATATCAAGGAGTATTATGCCTTCCATTTCATTTTTGTTTCTCCAAAGTGTTTTGCTTATTTGGGGTCTCTTTCTTTTCCAAGTAAACTTGACAATTTCCCTTTCAATCTCCTTGAAAAATGAATTTGGTATCTGGATTGGGATTGCATTGAACATGTAGATTGCTTTTAGTAGGCTTGTCGTTTTCACAATATTGAGTTTTCCTATCCATGAACAGGGCATATTTTTCCATTTCTTTATGTCTTTTATTGTGTCTTGCTGAAATGGTCTGTAGTTTTCGTTGTACAGGTCCTTTGTGTCTCCAGTTAGGTTCACTCCCAAGTATCTCAGTTTGTGATTGGTTATTATAAGTGGTATTGCTTTCTTGGATTCCTTCTCTGAGTTCTCTTTGTTACTTTAGAGGAATCCTACTGATTTTTGGATATTGATTTTATATCCTGCCAATCTACCAAATTGGTGTCCGAGCACTAACAGGTTTTTTGTTGAGTCCTTGGGGGTTTTTGTGTATGCCAGCAGCCAGGAAATAAAAAACCATATCGCGATGGGAAAGTCTGCTGTTATGGGCCTCGCTAAAGTACTCAAGAGCAACGATGTCTCTCTGGAGACTAAGATGCACCTGATACAGGCCATGGTCTTTGGAATAACTTGTTATGCATCAGAGAGTTGGACAATGACTAGAGAGGATAGAAGGAGAATTGATGCCTTTGAGCTGTGGTGCTGGAGAAGAGTATTGAATGTACCCTGGACTGACAAGAAAACAAACAGATTCATACTGGAGAGCGTTAAACCAGGCTATTCCTTGGAGGCAAGGATTCTGGGACTTCATCTGACATACTTCGGACATGTTGTAAGGAGAGACAGGTCCTTGGAGAGGGACGTCATGCTTTGGTAGGGTGGAGGGACAGCGCAGGAGGGGAAGACCCTCTATGAGGTGGATTGATTCAGTGACTGGAGTAATCGGGATGGGTGTGTCATAGGCAATGTGATTGACACAAGATAGAGCAGGGGTTAGGGCTGTTGTTCATAGGGTCGCTATGAGTCGCAAACGACTCGACGGCACATAACAACAACTATCATAATCATCTGCATATAGCGACAGTCTTACCACCTCTTTGCCTGTCTGAATGCTTTTTTATTTCCCTTTCTTGTCATATTGGCCCAGCAAATACTTCCAACACAATATTGAATAGAAGTTGTGACAGTGGACATCCTTTCATAGTCCCTATTCACAAGGAAATGGCTTTTGGTCTTTATCCACTGAGAGATATCGGCTCTAGGTTTTGCGTATATACTGTTCACTATTATGAGGAAATTTCCTTCTATTCCAATTTTCTCATCGTCTTTATGAAGAACGGGTGTTGGATTTTATCAAATGCCTTTTCAGCATCAATTGCTAAGATCGTATGATCCTTAATATTTTCTTTGTTAATGTGGTAAATTGCATTATTTGTTTTTCTTATGTTGAACTATCCTTGTATACCTGTTATGAATCCCACTTCATCATGATGAATTATTATTTTGATGTGCTTTTGGATTCTATTGGCTAGGATTTTGTTAAAGATTTTTGCATCAATTTTCATGAAAGATTTTGGTTTGTAGTTTTCTTTTTTGTTAATGTCTTTTCCTGTTTTCAGTATTAAGGTTATGCTTGCTTCATAGAATGTCTCTGGGAGTGTTCTTTCTTTTTCAATTTTTTAAAAATAATTTAAGTAGAATTGTTGATAGAGCCTCTCTGAATGTTTGGTAGAATTCAGCTGTGAAGCCATCTTGTCCAGGACTTTTCTTTCTTTCTTTCTTTCTTTCTTTCTCTCTCTCTCTCTCTCTCTCTCT
>NW_006400549.1:16817-19320 GCF_000299155.1 Elephantulus edwardii | reverse complement strand
TGCAGCCTTTGTTCTGGACTCCTGTCATGACAATAATATCTAATCACATATCCTTAAACAGTTTTCTCCCTCATTTGTTTCAATGAAGTATACATTATTTATCCCATCTTTCTCAGTCGCCCCTCAAGCCCATGTCAGTCCTATCCTTTTAATACAAGTTTCTTGGCAATGATGTTATTAACAGCAATGGTGAAAGCTGATGCAACATAGTATTTGCCTGACTTAGCTATGATTTTTACTCCCCAGTCTGATGGAAAATACTTGTCCAATGCTGGATTGATTTCACTGGTGATCTCATCAGATTTAAACTTCACATCCTCAGATCCAGGAAAGCCACCACCATTTTCAAGCAGATACATGCTAAAGCCAGCCTCAGCTCCCATGTTAGAGATAAAAAAGGCATTAGATATTACTTGCACGAAGGTCTCTGGGTCAGGATAGCCACTTCTCACACGGAAGCTGACACCAATGACATCAATATTGAGTTCTTTAGCCCGTTCTAAAAGAAGCCTGCTGGTTTTAAGTGTGGCACCACATTTAACACGAAGGTGACAGACTGCTTTGGAATCATAAGTGGCAATCCACAAAACCAACTTTGTCTTTGGATGTGCCCTGGCAACTTTCATCAGCTCAACTTAATTATCAAAAGTCATCATCTCAGCTCCATTATTGGAAGCATACTTAATTTGAGATACCTGTTTACAAGAATTTTCATAGATAATCATCTCTGGAGTCAGGCACCCGAAGACTCTCTGCACCAGCTGTATTTCATTCTTAGGAACACAGTCAAATCCTGTCTCTATGGTAGCTAGGGTCTTACTGTATCTCAGCTATCATTACATTTGGCCTGAGGAAGAGCTTATAGCCATCTTAGATGCTTCTTGAGGATGTCTCCAAGGTCCACGACATAAAGTCATCTTTGTCATCCGGAGAGGAAACTTCATTAATTTTTTGGTCCAGAATATCCTTGGCAGTATAACCTTCATCAAGGAAATGGCAGTCAGAGTCTTGGCTATAGCTGTTCATGGTTTCTCGATGTTTTCCCAATATGAAATAAAAAGGAAACCAAGAGACAGATTTTTAAATTTACTGCTTTTCACAAAGGTCAATTCTTCTGAAATTTCAAATCCGATTGAGTAGCAGGCTTCTACCATGGTGTAGCACTGTATATGTTCTCAGTGCTCTCCGACGCTCTGGACCGGCCACATGTAGATGCCGCAGTGGGAAGAGAGGATCAACAGCTCCTGGTGCTGTTCCCTCCACCTCAGCTGCGCTCAGGCAGCCTCCCACCTGTGTACCTCCCACCAGAGCACTGCTGTGGTTGCTCTGAAGCTGCTGGCTGAGGGGTGTCCTTCATCAGAGGCTGTAGGGAACTGACCAGGACTTTTCTTATGGAGAAGTCTTTTTATGATCTTTTCAATTTTTCCTTTTGTGATGGGTCTGTTTTGTGATGTACTGTATCCGAGTATAGGTTTTCTTAGTATTCCAATATTACTGATTTAATTTTATCTGGTTCTTTTATGATGTCACTTCTATCATTTCTTAATTGAGTTATCTTTGTCTTCTCTTTTTACCCCATTTATTAAGTTTGCCAGTGGTTTGTCCATTTTATTGACCCTTTCAAACAACCAGCTCCTGGTCTTCTTGATGATTTCAATTGCTTTGTTGTTCTCTATCTCATTGATTTCAGCTCTTGTCCTTATAATTTCCTTTTATCAAGGGGCTATAGGATTAGATTATTGCTCTTAGTTGATGAAGGTGTTGAGTTGGATCATTGACTTTGTTTCTTTCTTTTTTATGTGTGTGCCTATTTCTGTAAACTGTCTTCTGAGCACTGCCTTAGCTGCATCTCAGAGATTGTGGTATGTTGTATTTTCATTTTCATTTGTTTCAAGGAATTTTTAACTTCATTCTTTATCTTTTAGAACCCAATCATGTTCCAGTAAAGAGATATTTAGCTTCCACATGGGTAATTTTGTAAGCATGACCCTGCTGTGATTAATTTCTAGTCTTTTGGCACTGTGATCTGAGAAGATACTCTGTATTATTTCAGTGTTTTTTAATTTATTGAGGCTAGTTTGTGTCCTAATATATTATTAATAGATATGATTAATTCTGGAGAATCTACCATGTGCACTTAAGAAGAAAGTGAATTGAGTTTTAGTTGAGGGAAGTACCCTAAATCCATCTGCAAGGTCGAGTTGGCTGATTGTATAGTTTAGATTTTCTGCATCTTTGCTAATCCTCTTTTGAGTTGATCTATCCTTTGCTGAGAGTGGCATGTTGAAGTCTCCTACCACTATTGTGGTACTATCTATTTCTTTCTTCAATTTTGTTAACCATTGTTTTATGTATTTTGCATATACAACAGAACACATTTAGATAACAGAAACAGCAAAGGAGGTTGAGTTTTCAAGTATGGAAATACAAAGGAAGAGGAACAGTTGTAAGCAGACACTGGTGATTGGGACATGGAATGTGAGAACCATGAATGTAGGAAAAT